>NC_134484.1:374753412-374843412 GCF_040206685.1 Ascaphus truei | reverse complement strand
CATATGGATAATAATGCATTTGCCCATTTTAAATACATATAAATTACAATAAATATAGTAAAAACATATTACACTTACCTTTTATAGGCACCCACGATGAAGGCCGTCTTCATCCTCATCTTCAGCCTGCCCATGCCCCTCCGGTGCTGCAAAACATGAACAACAATCACAATAGCCAATGTAATGTCCCCTAACCCCTCAATCACCATAGCGGTTATTAACCGCTACAGTCATTAAGAGGTTAACCCACCCTCACCCACCACTCGGGAGGCCTACATACCCTCCCCAACTAACCCCCCACCCCGTGAGGCCTAACCACCCTCACCCACTACCCAGCCGGGAGGCCTACCCACATACCCTTGGGGCCAATACCCCCTCCCCCAACCCCAGTAGCCACAATAAAAACAATACACTGCTCCACAATAAACATCATTCTATTTATTAAATACATAACCCACCCCTGTGCCCCCCATAAATACATGATTTATTCTTTTACATACAGGGTTCATACCCCAGGCCCAAATGAGTCCCCGGTGGGCCTGACGGGTCAGCTCACAGACCTACAGGTTACCAGCAGCTTGTTTCATACAGGGTCTGGAGGCCTGTTGGTGGGTCCAGCCAGGTGCCATGGCCCACCAGGTGGTCTCCGCGGGTCACTATGGGCCACAATTGGGTCCCCACGGTAGGCCCGCGGATGTCTGGGGGCCCCGGGTCAGACCCACAGGTGTCTGAGGGGCCTCGGGTGGTTCCCACGGGGGTCTGGCGACCCACGGATGGTCCCTACGAGTCCGCGGTGCCCCCACAGATGTGTGGCCACCGGTTCTTCCCCGCAGGTGTCCCCCGTGGACCACGCAGCCTGGTACCCATGAGAAGCCCGAGAAGACCTCAGGTGGTCTCCACAGGTCTCTCGCAGAACAAAGGAACAAACCCTGTATGTAAAAAAAATTAACCGGACATATTATGGTCAAAGTTCCTCAATAACATATGTAAATGATACTGGATAGCAGTGGAAAGTCCGCCAGGTCGTTCTTTCCCTAACTTATGGGTTCATATAAATGTGGAAGATGTAAAGTTTGTCCTAACATGCTGCAAGCTACCCATTTCTCCAATTCAGATGGGACACGTAGATTTAAGATTCAATCTTTTATCTCATGTCGATCAGATTATGTGATCTATCTATTGACTTGCCGGTGTACCAAACAGTACGTCGGCTTAACAAGTCGTATGCTCAAGATTAGGATCTTAGAGCATCTTAGACTGATCCGTAATCATGACATGTTACATACTGTGTCCAGACATCTTAATTCATGTCCATTGGGTTCTGCAGGGTCATTTCAGTGTGTGGCAATAGAACAAATTGCTTTACCTATACGGGGTGGAGATAGGATTAAAATCCTCCACGAAAGAGAAGCACACTGGATCTTTACTCTTAATACGCTGCAGCCCAATGGACTGAATGTTGATTGGGATTTAAGATGTTTTCTATGATTGCATATATCCAAGTTTATTTACATACTGTGTATCCATGTACATTATACAGTTTATTATGATATGAGTTTTTCTGCTCTCCCTGGCCCCCTCACACCCCCCCTTTACCCCCCGTTTACCACCCCTTTCCCCCCCTTTCCCTTTCCCCTTCCTTCCTTTTCTCTCCACCCCCCCCCCACCCCCAACCCCCACCACCCCACACACCCCTCCCCCCCTCCTCTTCCCCTCCCTCTTTCCAGGGTTTCGTGATTCATTAGAAGTCTTGTGCAATAGAGTACCATACAATTTTAAGAGTACAATTAATCTAAGACCATGTTTCACGAGACCATTCCAATGTTGCAACGTTTATTACATTTTTCCATGTTTTTTTAGCAATTAGTACCATCCAGAGATTTCTAAAATTTGTCCTTTGAATGTAACATATGCAAAAATAGAATAACATATGTCTTGTTTAGCCACATGTGGTCAATATATGCTAATTATGTGATCACTGAGACAGACTTGTTTTCTCTGGGGGTCCACAGCTGAAATAGTTTTAATTAAGTCCCTGTTCGCGGGGTTTGTATTTTAAATGTTGGGCTTGCAGTCACTCTCCTCACTCCTAGACGAAGCGCCAGCAGTGCGTGAAACGCATAGAGGAGGAGGCTGTGCTGCAGCCTGCTGTTTTTCCTGTGTGTGTCCATACCAATAAAGCTACTGTGTTCACCTTTAATCTGACGTAATTTGGCTGTTTGCTGTCGCACCGGATTTCCTCTTCATTTCCTCATGCTCACCTTGCTGGATGCACGCTGCGGGCCTGGCTATTGAGGATCTGCCCGACCCAGGACGGATGAGCTGACAGGGGTAAGATTGCTTTCTTTGCCCTGGAGCCCCGACCTCCCTAGTGGTCCCATGATGCCCCTTATGCCTTACCTTCAGCCTATTCACACTTTTCAAGTGTGTTTATCATTCGGCGCAAGCCAGAGCGCATGACAGTTCATTCACTCCTGGGGATGTGGATAAAGGAAAGAGCACCAGAGGAGGCGTTGTTTAATGGGTTGAGCCATGTTTCTGTAATAGTTGGGTTGAGGGAATTATAAATAAATGTCATGCATTGTGTACGTTTATTGCTGACAGATCATGCGTTCCTAGGGCGCAGGAAAATTAGAGTGAATAGAGAGGTGAAATGTGGGTAAGTTTGGAAGAGTTGCGTAGTGAAGAGGAGGTTTGGGGTAGGGTGTGAGGCATGAGAGGAATGGTATATGGATAGGACCAAGAACAGGGGATATATCACAACAGAGCAGCAGTAGTCGTAAAGTAAAGTTATTACTTATATGTGGTTGTATTAATACCAATTCAGTGTGTTGGCAGGTGCAGTGCAAGAACAGAAGCAAATGGCTTATACCCTCTGGCTGCTCCTCAGCTGCTGCCTCAGGCAGGTAAACGATGTATTAAGAGAGAGAAGCTTCAGATGGAATTTCGATGAATTCACCTCAAGCACACACAGAGCCATAAAACTGCTGTCTAGAAGGCTGACTGTTTCCTATGGTGTGTCTTTGCTGTGCCTTTAACTATTTCAACACTGGTCGGCTGGTCCTGTGCTGCATTGGTGCAGATCTTAGGAGGCTCTTCATATTTTCTAAGTGGTGTTACTACAGAAGACACATTAAATGCCAGAATACACCGTTCAGCTCATAACGTCAATGGGTCATAAAGGGCATATTTACTATACTTGCTGGAACGTGTCTGAAAGAGTTCCACAGATAAGGAAAGATGACCCATAAACTTCAGTAGCGCAGTAAGGCATCTTTCAGAACTGAAGTTGTCTGATAGAGGATCACTTCTTGGTAAATACATATGGAACATAATCCGCATGTGATAATTTAAGTCTGACGTGTCAAATGCAGGTTGTCTTTTTTGTTAGAAATCCAATGTAGCCTTAGTACTGTACAGATGTAGCCAATCTTACTGTCTCCGGTGCTGCTTCTAATGTCGCAGAACCGGAGTATTAATGCTACTGGGGCACCGGGACAGTGAGTCTTGCTACATCTATATGGTGGAAAATACATAGAATGAGAAAATAGAAACCAATATAGTGTAGTATTATCTATAACAATTGACCCCTTAAATAACATCACTAACAACTCTATGCCCTGGAGTAATCAAAGCGCGATCTGCTGTATGGTGCCTGAATTGGCAATATCAGCCATTTACTTTAATGGACAATATTGTGGGTATGGTGCAATACAGCGGATTGCACTTTGATGACTCCAGGGTAATGCTTCTCCTGCCATATGAGCCTGGTTTGTATGTTCACTTCCAAAAGGATTCAAGGCAGAATTCGGATTGTTACATCTTGGTGCCTTATAGAAGACAAAACATAGTGTTATTTAATTTAAAAAAAATAATGTTCTCACAATACATACATACAATAATGGATCTAACTCTATTCATATATCTTCATCTCTTCTTTCTTCACCACTTCTCAGTTCACATGAACTCCTTTCTTATCTGCGCCCTCTGACAACCCACAGCTATACCCCCTGCACTAAAACACACCCCTACAAATCCTCCTCACACATTCTCTTTCTTTCCATGCTTCTCCTCCTTGCTTCTGGGGATATCTCTCCCAATCCTGGTCCCTGCCTTATTTCTACTTGCTCTCATCCTTGCCTCCCACATGCAACTTCTACTCCTTCTGGTGTCAACCCTCCAACCTCATACCCATCCCCTGCCACCCTCCCTCCTCTTTCCCTTTCTCCTGTACACTTTGGAATGCTCGCTCCCTTTCCAACAAGTTCCTCTCTGTGCATGACTTCTCTCTCTCTCTCACTCTCTGCTTCTATTTGCTATAACTGAGACCTGACTCACTCAGTCTGACTCTGCTCTGGAAGCTGCCCTCTCCTATGGTGGCCTTTCCTTCTCCCAAACTCCATGCCCTGATGGCAGGGGTGGAGGCGTGGGGCTCCTGCTCTCCTCTCTCTGCCGTTACCGAACCCTTCCTATTCCACCCTCTCTTGCTTTTCCCTACTTTGAGGTTCACAGTCAGGATCTTCTCTCCTCTCCCTGTCCACGTGGCGGTCATCTATCGCCCACCGACCACTACTCATCCCCCTTCTGCCTTTCTCTCTCATTTTGAATCCTGGCTCTCTTTCTTTCTCTCCTCAGACTCCCCTGTTCTTCTCCTTGGGGACTTCAATTGCCACATTGATGACCCCTCTCTCCCTTGGGCTTCCCGCTTTCTCTCTCTAACCTCTTCTTTTGGCCTTCAACAGTAGACTGAAGCCAGCACCCACAAGGATGGCCACTACTTAGACCTGGTTTTCACTAAAAACTTCTCTCTCCCCGATTTCTCCATTTCCCCTTTTCCTCTCTCTGACCATCACCTCATCTCATTTTCTCTCTCTCGCTTCTCTCCATCTCCATCTCCATCTAGCCCTCGTTTTTGCAGAAACCTACCAGCTTTTGATTCCACTTTACGCTCCTCCTTCTCCTCTCTCAGTTCTGCTTCAGACCCTAACAACCTGGTCAGGAACTACAACTCTGCCTTATCTTCCTCTCTTGATCTTCATGCCCCGCTTTCTCTCTGCCGTCCTCGCCCTTCTAACCCCAGCCCCTGGCTAAACTCCCACACACGCATGCTGCGTTCCTCCACTCATTCCTCTGAACGCCTCTGGAGGAAATCTCATAAGTTCGCAGACTTCATTCAATGCAAATTTATGCTGTCCTGTTTCAACTCTGCCCTCTCTCAGGCTAAACAAACATACTTTTCATCACTAATCAACACACAAGTCTAACCCATGCCGATTCTTTTCTGTCTTTGACTCTCTACTCAGACCACCCTCGGCTGCCTCCTCTTCTTCCTCCATCTCACCTCAGGACTTTGCTGACTTTTTCAAGGAAAAGGTGGAATCCATACATCAGAACATCCCATCTGTTGCCTCCTTCCATCCCACACCACTTCCCAACTCTCTTCCTGCCTTTCTTGACTCTTTTTCCACTATCTCGGAGGAGGAAGTGTCACTGTCGATCTCCTCTTCTCCCTCTACCACTTGCCCTCTTGATCCCATTCTCTCCCATCTCCTAAAACCTCTTGCTCCTTCTATAATCCCTATGCTCACACAGATTTTTAACTCTTCTCTCTACTCTGGTACCTTTCCATCCTCCTTCAAGCATGCAACCGTTATACCATTACTCAAAAACAGCAAGCTTGACCCTACCTGTCCTAACTATCGACCTGTCTCCCTCCTGCCTTTTGCCTCCAAACTCCTTGAACGTCTTGTATTCTCTCGATTGCTACACTTTCTCAACACCTATTCTCTTCTAGACCCTCTACAATCTGGCTTCCGCACTGCTCACTCTACTGAAACAGCCCTCACTAAAATAACTGACGACCTCCATGCTGCCAAAGACATGGGTCATTACACTCTGCTCATATTACTCGACCTCTCTGCAGCATTTGACACCATGGACCACCATATTCTCCTTCACATTCTTCATACTCTTGGTATTCGGAACAAAGCTCTATCCTGGATCTCCTCTTACCTCTCCCATCGTACTTTCAGTGTCTCTTTTGCTAACACCTCCTCCTCCACTATTGATCTCTCTGTGGGGGTACCCCAGGGCTCTGTCCTGGGACCCCTTCTCTTTTCTCTTTACACACTCTCTCTAGGTGACCTAATCACATCTTTTGGGTTTAAATATCACCTATATGCTGACGACACACAAATTTACCTTTCAACCCCTGACCTTACACCTGCTATACAGACCAAAGTTTCTGAATGCCTCTCTGGAATATCATCCTGGATGGTCATCCGCCGACTGAAACTTAACATGTCAAAAACAGAGCTCCTTCTACTTCCTCCCAAACCTGGCCCTACTACCTCCTTCCACATTACTGTTGGAAATACGATCATTCACCCAGTAGCCCAAGCACGCTGCCTAGGGGTCACACTTGATTCCTCTCTCTCTCATTCTCCTCTCACAATCAAAACGTTTCTAAAACTTGTCGCTTTTTCCACCGCAATATCACAAAGATACGCCCTTTCCTCTGTTGCTCGACTGCTAAAACTCTGACTCAGGCCCTCATTCTCTCCCGTCTCGATTACTGCAACCTCCTGCTGTCTGGCCTTCCTGCCTCTCACCTGTCTCCCCTACAATCTATCCTAAACGCTGCTGCCAGAATCACTCTACGCTTTCCTAAATCTGTCTCCGCGTCTCCCCTCCTGAAATCCCTCTCCTGGCTTCCGATCAAATCCTGTATCTCACACTCAATTCTCCTCCTCACTTGTAAAGCTTTACACTCTTCTGCCCATCCTTACATCTCAACCCTAATTTCTCGCTATGCACCATCCCGACTCTTGCGTTCTTCTCAAGGATGTCTTCTTTCTACCTCCTTTGTATCTAAAGCTCTCTCTCGCCTTAAACCTTTCTCACTTTCTGCCCCGCACCTCTGGATTGCCCTTCCCCTCAATACCCGACTAGCACCCACTCTATCCACCTTTAAAACCCACCTTAAGACACACTTGCTTAAAGAAGCATATGAATAGCACTGGATTATCCTGGACACATGATACATAAAGCTTGTCCCCCTGCAGACGCACTTACTAGAATTCCCTCCTACTGTCTCAATATGTTCCGCTACCTACCAATTAGATTGTAAGCTCCTCGGAGCAGGGACTCCTCTTCCTTGATGTTACTTTTATGTCTGAAGCACTTATTCCCATGACCTGTTATATATGTTATTTGTTATTTATATGATCACAACATGTATTACTACTGTGAAGCGCTATGTACATTTATGGCGCTATATAAATAAAGACATGCAATGCAATACAATACAATGTATTTAAAGCAGGGAGTAAGATTATGAGGTGGCAGAACGCCCGTGTGTTCTTCCATTGAATGGTCACTCCTTCAACAGACCTATTCATTTCACAGTAGTCTTGTCGCTTCCCCAGGGGTACTCAGGCATAAATCACTTGAAATTAATTAACCCTTTGTTTATAAATCATTTGTTGCTGTAATAATTATAAATAATCTAAAGTTATATCGTAAAGTCCTTATTTTTTAATTTAAAAAAATCAAATAAAACATATTTTGTTGTTTGTTGTTTTGTCTGTTTATTGTATTAATGTGTATATATATGAATGTATTATATATAATTATTAGAGTAAATATTATATTTAATGTAATATTTGCATTACAAAATTCTATTAACAATGGTTGATTATACATGCCAAAGAGTATCATGAATTTCTATGTATCTAAAATATTCACAAATTCAAAGAGGAACAATACAAAAAGAGATTCTGTTTAAAGTAAAGATATTAAAAAGGAAGGAATTATACTAGAAATGAAGTTAGATCTCTCTCTCTCTCTCTCTCTCTCTCTCTCTCTCTCTCTCTCTCTCTCTCTCTCTCTCTCTCTCTCTCTCTCTCTCTCTCTCTCTCTCTCTCTCTCTCTCTTTCACCTGATCAACCCCTCAGATTGATGTACACTGACCACGCAGATGTACACTGAAGGGGTTCAGATTGAATGCAGCTGCGAATACAAAGTTCTTTGTCCTCTTGGCTCATTAACATTCCAGTGGGTGGGGTTGACGTTACACAAAGTACAAGCAAATGTTAACCAATAGCATGCTGGTCCTGTGCAAAGGGGAGCAGCTCTTGTGGAGCCCCGTCAGGCTGTCTGCCTTTGGGGTGACGCAGATGTACATCTGTTGCTGTGTTCCAAACAGCAGACTGTCTATTGCTCTGAAAGCTGTAAATAATGTGTTACACTTAGTAATAGAATGTTACTTATCAGCTGCAGCATTTCAGAAACTGCCCATTTCGTTAGGGACACACTAAGGTACCTTATAGATTTAGAACTGGAGCATTCAAATGATTGCTATCTTAGGTAAGAATGTGGAATTATACATTGTCATAAAGCTTTACATATACAAACAAGAAAGAAAGAAAAAAATATGACAAATGTAGTATTGCTGCTTTAAATAGAATTGGATGAACAATATGTTAAACCGGATCTAAAACCTATTATAAGGAATGATGTCTATGAAGGGAATGATGAAAATGTAGAGACTTTGTGGATAGAAATTAACAGTGGAGGTAAAAGTATAAAGAAAATGTTTGTGGGAATATGCTATAAACCACCAAATATCTGTGAGATTGACTAAGCTAAAATATTTTTGCAAATGGAGAAGGCATCAAAACTGGGTCATGTTTGCATAATGGGGGATTTTAATTATCCAGACATAGACTGGGGAAATGAGATTAGCATAACAACAAAAGGACATAAACACAAATTAGGAGACAAAGAGTCCTCCTAAAAAGATCCTCATTAGCTGCACACAAAGCTCAGAATAAATAGCAGGGTTTAAATACCAACTGTATGAGTGATTCAATTAGCTGTAAGGTACAGGTAAGCAATCGCTCCCAGCACTGTGAGAGGGCAATTGCCACTAAAAGCCATGTGGCAAAAATAATAAATAATTTATTGTTTATTCAAAATAACACATAACATATAACACATACTCTAAACTATCATAAAAACAATTAAAATATATGTAACGGGGACCATGGACCTTCTAAACGAATTCATCAAATTGTTAAATACTAACGAACACAATTTGTAACTGCCCACTGTCTCGAGCCTTCTGAGTATAGATTTCTTGGGCATCACCATTTTTATTTTTTTTTCAACTTATTCTTTATTTGTTTTTTTGTTTTGTTAAGAAAAATGGGGAGTGGGATACAAAACACAAAAAGGGGAACATGTTACTTGCGAATCACATACAGTTGTATCAAGTGAATAACACATTCAATGGGGAGACAATAATGACATCACTGTTATTACAGCGTTTAAAGTAGTGAATACAGAAAATTAACTCAAAAGACTTAAAAGGGGAAAAAGAAAAAGAAGGAAATGTCATTGCTTTTAGAATATTCATTTCTTTTGTTGTCATACCGGCTTAACCTCCATGCATTTGTAGAGTATCCGAAACTGGATACTGGATACCCTCCAGGCTCACCTCTGCATTTTATACAATTACGATTCCTATCACACCAGGGTTATCTCAATAGTGAAGCTCTTGTTATTTATTGTTATATTTTTTATTTTATTTTTTTATTAATTTCCCTAGCTAGTGTGTTTTTACCCCACCTATTTTCTGGTTTTCAGGACTGGAGAGTAGCTCTCGAAAGATATCTATTTCCTATATAGGTTCTCCACGGTTCCCAGATGTCTATGTATTTCTGTACTGTGTCGTTTTGTATCCCCGTCAGTTTTTCCATAAGACAGATCCTCCATAATCTCGCTTTTACAGCGTGTATGGCCGGCTGCTGTTCCTGTTTCCAGGCTTTGGCTATTTCGCATCTGGTAGCTGTATATATGTGTGTCAGGAGTTTGTCGTCAGTTTTTTCTATGTTTTCGATTGGTCTGCATAGCAGGACATCACCATTTTTAAGGACACATCAGGGAAACTAGAAACCACTATCTATAGAAAAAGTACTGCAACAAACAGTTTACTTAGAGCAGAGAGTCAGCATCCAAAACATGTTATAAAAGCCATTCCAATACGCCAATATTTACGTGTGCGGTGTGACTGCTCAACCCTTTCTGAGTTCAAAGAACAAGCTAATCTACTGACAAACAGATTCCTAGAACGAGGACACTCGAAAGGTAGTTTGACACAAGCCTATAATAGGGCACTGGGTACTACAAGAACGCAGCTTTTAGCCAATGTTAACCTGGGGAAATCAGGAGGGGGTTATAAACCTATACGGTTTATTGGAACATTCAGTGACCAGTGGGGTTCTATCTATCGCATCCTCAATAAAACACTGGCACATCCTCCTAGGTGATGATGACCTGAAAGGGGCATTATCAACAAGTCCCAAACTCACTAGCAGGAGAAGTCGTAATCTGAAGGATATTCTAGTGAGAAGCCATTTTCAGACCAAACAACGGGGTACATGGTTAGATCATAAACCCAAAGGCTCATATGCCTGCGGAAGGTGTAAGGCCTGCAGATATGTACCGAAAACAACAGAGTTTACGGACTCGACAAAAACATGTAAATTTAAAATCAAGGAGTATATAAACTGTACTACAGAGGGGGTTATTTACCTGATCATCTGTTCCTGTGGGAAACTATATGTAGGCAAGACCTTTAGACATTTTAAAACCAGAATACTTGAACATCTTGGATCCATAAGGAATGCGAAAGACACCCCACTTGCACGACATGTGACAAGTGAACACGAAGGGAACAGTGAAAAACTGGTGTTTATTGGCATTGAACATATTCCTTGGGGTCAAGGTAAGGGAGACTGGAATAAGATCCTTCTACAGACTGAATGCAAATGGATCTACACATTACGAACATTAAGTCAAAAGGGCCTAAATGAGGGCTATATATACACTTCTTTTATATAAAGTAAGAATTACAACATTCATGAAGAATGGCTTTACAGTACTACTTAGGGGGTTCCTGGTATATAGTATAACACTAGATGTTCGTTTTGACCTATTGGGCGGACAGCATAGGTTAGAACATTCCTACACTACCAGGACTTACATATGACTATATGTTTGCCTTCTATATACATTATATATATATATATATATATATATATATATATATATATATATATATATATATATATATATATATATGCAACATGAACATGAATCTTGAAACAGTGTATATATGGACCCTCATTGTATGCCAGCACCTTCACCAGTATCCCTTGCCATCTGAATGCCCATTTTTTCTACTCGATCCATCTGTACCACTTACCTGCTAAGTATGTATATACTATTGGAATAGTTTAGTTCTAAGTGCCCCAACAGACTAATAAAGGGATATATTTGAAGCCGGGGAGCTGCCTATGAATAAGGATACAACTCTCATGTTCCCACTTTATTTGTTTAATTAATTATTTATCATAGCACTTATGAGGTTAATTTAGCTGTCTATTGCTTTAAGAGAGAGGTATAGACACTTAAAGGATCGCTCAGCATTAGCGTATATAAGAGGGCAGCGCTGCTCTGCTAAACACCTCCCACCTTGAGAAAGCGCTAGTCCCCTTACGCGCGAAACGTAGGTCGGCATGACGTCATCGCGTTGACGTCAAGGAGGAGGAAGTAACGGGGTGAGATCATTCTAAGCAGTGTGATAGTTGCAGGCTTTTTTAATAAGAATTATATGGGGCATAACGGATTATAAGCTATCTGGATGTGCCTTGCTGTCTGTTTGATACAAACTGTGAAGTATTTTGACCCCACGGTCTGCCGAACGGCACAGTACAGCAGGCACTGCATGACTATTCACCTAGAGTTAAAGAGACAGGTCAGGCTGTTTGGATTTGTCCTGCTGCTCACTTTGCTCAAACTGTGAAGTATATTGTTTTGACCCTATGATCTGCCTAACTGCACATTACAGCCTGCACTGCATGATTTACCACCTAAAGTAGGGACAGGATAGATACTTGTATTATGATATTGAATCATTGACTCTGTCTCACTCAATACGATATACTCACCTGTTTAGGGATTTATTTATAGATCAAGTTGGAATTATCCTTGGTCATCCCTAGATTGGTTGTCACCTGTTACATATATTTTAATTGTTTTTATGAAAGTTTAGAGTATGTGTTATATGTTATGTGTTATTTTGAATAAATAATAAATTATTTATTATTTTTGCCACATGGCTTTTAGTGGCAATTGCCCTCTCACAGTGCTGGGAGCGATTGCTTACCTGTACCTTACAGCTAATTGAATCACTCATACAGTTGGTATTTAAACCCTGCTATTTATTCTGAGCTTTGTGTGCAGCTAAGGAGGATCTTTTTAGGAGGACTCTTGTCTCCTTATTTGTGTTTATGTCTGTTAGCATTATCCTCTTTGCACCAGCAGGAAAAATATATATAAAAAGATAAGAAATGTATATTTGAATCATGGTGAGCGGTATATCACAAGTTATGTATACATATCAACAAAAGGAAACAGGTTTTTGGGGGTGCTTAAAGACAATTATATGCTCCAAATAATTGAGGAACCAACAAGGAGAGGGGCAGTTCTGGATTTGGTCATATCAAACAATGTAGAAGTAATAACAAATATTCAAGTCCTGGAACATTTGGGTAACAGTGATCATAACATGGTCTCATTTGAAATAAATGATCAAAAAACAGATTTCTTGGGTTCAACAAAGACCTTAAACTTTAGAAAGGCAGATTTTAATAAACTGAGGTCTAATCTACATGTAATACATTGAGATTATGTTTTTGCAGGAAAAATGTAGACGATAAATGGGCAGTCTTTGTTAGAAAAGCACACTTATCAGTGTATACCCTTGGGTAATAAGTATAAAAGAAATAAGTAAAAACCAATGTGGCTAAATAAACAAGTAGGGAAGGAAATGGACAAGAAGAGGAAGGCATTTAGATTCTTTTAGTCAGAAGGGACGGAGACATCGTATCAGAATTATAAGGAATGTAACAAAAATTGCAAAAGGGCAATCAAATTAGCAAAAATGGATAATGAAAAAAGGATTGCAATAGAAAGTAAGGTCAACCCTGAAAAGTTCTTTAAGTATCTTAATAACAAAAAAATTAGAAAAGAAAATATAGGACCCTTTCAGTGTGAGATGGGTAGGCAGATTATTGGATATAAGGAAAAGGCAGAGGTATTAAACAAATTCTTTGCCTCTGTGTTTACCAGGGAAGAATCAAGTTCAATAGTAGTGCCGCAGGAGGAAGCCACAACCTCCATATTAATGAACAATTGGTTAACTGAGGAAGAAGTTCATAAGCAATTTGAAGAAATGAAAGTAAATAAGGCACCTGGCCCCGATGGCATACATCCAAGAGTTCTCAAGGAGTTAAGCTCAGTAATAGCAAAACCATTATATTTAATATTCAAGGACTCCATTTCCACAGGCTCAGTACCACAAGATTGGCGTAAAGCAGATGTGGTGCCTATATTTAAAAAGGGAGCTAGATCACAACCGGGAAATTACAGACCTGTAAGCCTGACTTCAATAGTGGGGAAACTACTTGAAGGTTTAATACGGGATAATATTCAGGAATACCTAATGGAAAACAAAATTATTAGTAATAGTCAGCATGGATTTATGAAGAATAGCTCATGCCAAACTAACCTTATTTGTTTCTTTGTTGAGGAAAATAGGAATTTAAACCAGGGTAATGCAGTTGATGTGGTCTACTTAGATTTTGCAAAGGCTTTTGATACGGTTTCACGCAAGAGGTTGGTGTACAAAATAAAGAAAATTGGACTCAGTAATAATTTATGCACCTGGATTAAAAACTGGGTAAAGGACAGACAACAGAGGGTTGTCATAAATGGAACTTTTTCAGGTTGGGCTAAAGTCGTGAGTGGAGTTCCTCAGGGATCGGTACTGGGTCCCCTGCTTTTCAACTTGTTTATTAATGACCTTGAGGTTGGGATCAAGAGCAAAGTCTCCATCTTTGCTGATGATACTAAATTGTGTAAGGTAATAGAATCAGAACAGGATGTAATTTCTCTTCAGAAGGACTTGGAGAGACTGGAAACGTGGGCAGGTAAATGGCAGATGAGGTTTAATACAGATAAATGTAAGGTTATGCATTTGGGATGCAAGAATAAAAAGGCGACTTACAAATTAAATGGAGATATATTGGGGGAATCCTTGATGGAGAATGATTTAGGAGTGCTTGTAGACAGCAGGCTTAGCAATAGTGCCCAAAGTCATGCAGTAGCTGCAAAGGCAAACAAGATCTTATCTTGCATCAAACAGGCAATGGATGGAAGGGAAGTAAACATAATTATGCCCCTTTATAAAGCATTAGTAAGACCACACCTTGAATATGGAGTACAATTTGGGGCACCAATCCTAAGAAAATACATTATGGAACTAGAGAGAGTGCAGAGAAGAGCCACCAAATTAATAAAGGGAATGGACAATCTAACTTATGAGGAGAGGCTAGCTAAATTAGATTTATTTACATTAGAAAAGAGGCGTCTAAGAGGGAATATGATAACTATATACAAATATATTCGGGGACAATACAAGGAGCTTTCAAAAGAACTATTCATCCCACGGGCAGTACAAAGGACTCGGGCCATCCCTTAAGGTTGGAGGAAAGGAGATTTCACCAGCAACAGAGGAAAGGGTTCTTTACAGTAAGGGCAGTTAAAATGTAGAATTCATTACCCCTGGAGACTGTGATGGCAGATACAATAGATTTGTTCAAAAAAAGGTTGGACATCTTTTTAGATGGGAAAGGTATACAGGGATATACCAATAAGTATAAATGGGAAGGATGTTGATCCAATTAATCCAATTGCCAATTCTTGGAGTCAGGAAGGAATTTATTTTTCCCCTTATGAGATATCATTGGATGATATGACACTGGGGGTTTTTGTTTGCCTTCCTCTGGATCAATAAGTAAGTATAGATATAGGATAAAGTATCTCTTGTCTAAATTTAGCATAGGTGGAACTTTATGGATCTATGTATTTTTTCAACCTCATCTACTATGTAACTATGTAAAGCTGTGATTAGAAAAAAGAAAACCCCTACATTAACAAAATAAAGAAAATATATCGTTTGTATGCATACAGGTAAATGATTGGAGGTGGAGATAACTCCATACCTATTTACTTTCACAGAATTCTCAAACACTGAAACATGATTTTGGCTGCATTGCACATGCAGTATTAGAAGGGGAGGGACCATTGATACATTCCATACCCTAAGGTGAAAAATACCTTTCACCTTAACATTGTGTAGTGGAGGTTAGGTTTCTAAGAATAAGGTGCAGATTACCTGGGCTCACATACAGAAGGTAAGCACAATATTCTTCACTGGTATTTCAGAGCTTAACCTTAAGCTTAAAGTGTGAATTTACATTTTCACAGTGCAATGAATTGAAAAGGCTAAATAGTTGTTGTACATGTACTGTATTACCTTTATTTTAATGTCATAATGAAGAACCTGAGAGAGTTTGCTGAGATCAGAAAAATTGCATAAAGGCTCTACTCTGAAACCATGCAGGCATACTATAATGCCTTATATGTTTAAGCCCAGTGTTTTGTGTATTTGTTTTTCAATTGATACGCCATACAGTACATGGCACTGGGTTTGTTTTGTCAGTACTAGAGCACATTTAGATAAATATAATTGTTATAGCTAATACTTGAGTCACCTGTGCTATTATTCAGAAATAATGGCAGTGATAAAGGATAGTGTCACCTTGGACCTCAATGAACTAATGGTTGTGGTATACTTAAATGTCTGTTTTTCACTATAAGGGTGATTGTATCTTTCTAAGTAATCCAATTACATTGATAACATGACCCATTTTGTTTTCTTTTAACTTTCTATGTGTCCCACATCAGCTTGGTAGATATGTTATAAACTTTTAGCATCTTTCATTTAATAATTTTTTGGGGGATTGTACTTTTTATTGTTTTATCACTGTCAGTGCCAGAAGCACCTGCAATGCATTGTGGAAATATGCATGTGCGCCCCTCTGGCTGTGAGGAGTTGAAATAAGCCATACGACATGTCTTTCTTTTTTTATTAGAACTGTTTATATTTCAAGGGTGGCATAACATTTGTGTACTTTAGGGCATGATTACATTTGCATACTTACAGTATGTTTAGAAAATAAAATGCCACTTGTTCAAGAGTGTTTGTTCAAAGTCAATAAGCGCCCAAATATCCACCAAACAATATGGTGCAAGGGAGCAAACATTTCTGGCCCAATCCCACATAAAAAGAGACCAGTGGTACTTCGCTGAGTAAGCGTAGTCAAGAGCATCCAATGGTACAAAAGCTGCCTGCTGCGTCTCTTGGCTCCGTTCAATGTGCCTCAGTAAGCAACTACAAAATCTACAAAAACTACAAAACCCCAAGTGCTCCTCCCAAATTGACTTGCAATTAGTGAAATTCTACATTTTGATCCCAAGTCTTGTAACAAAGGAGCATCAGTTGCATCTTTTGTTTATGAAAGGATCCAAGCCTGCTAATCTTGTCACGGTTAACTCAATTTTAAAAGGTACCTACACTAAAAGCATAATATTTCTTATTGTCTTGTGGACTAAACATCATAAAATATGAGAAAGTGCCTTAAGGGTTAAATGAATGAATGAATGAGGCTGCCATTCAGTGCAATTAAAATTAACAAAACAAGAAATAAACTTCCCTTAGTATTATGGACGAAGAATTGTGAGTGCACGAGTTCCTTAATGGAAAGTAATTATATATGTATGTAGCCCCCTTTCCCTATGCCTAACTGAACTACGTGGGCAACTACTGTACGCGTGCTGCTGTACCTGTCTGGTCACAGGAGGCCTAAGCCTCCGCCTCTGGGAGCCTAGGATGAGCTCTTTCTCCTTGTGTGCAGCGCCTCCACCTGTGAGGGATCCCAGCATTGGCAGGATAACCCCCCGCAGGAACCGATATACAGTAATAAGTAATACACCACACAATGTATATAACTAAGTTTTACTGTACACACATACTAACACAGATAACATACAATAACCAGTACCCACAGTATAAACCCAGTAACCCAACTGGTTCCCCCAAAGTACTGAGGGTGCGGTGGCACCAATAACCCCATGTGTCCTGTCCCAGCAATTCCACCCAAATGTGAGGTAGCGCTACCCCCTGAAGATGTAGGTGCACGTTGAGTACCTGCCTAGGTACACCAGGTGCTGCTTGGTTTGGTGGGTTGGAGCGAGTTCCATGTAGCGGGGCCTCCAACACAAATGCCCTCTCTTCTAAAGGGTCCTGATCCTCCTTGCGGCCGTCCGCTCACCAGCGCAGTACTAATAACAATGCGGAGAGTCCTTATCTGGGGCCTTCCCTGCAACACTTCTCTATGCGTGTCTCAGAGCCTAACTGGGGCCTAGGGGCAAAGTCTAGGCCTAGCCCAGGAAGCACTGCTCCCTGGACACTACCTTCTCCCTTGACTCCTCCGTCAGGACTGACTCGCTTGCTGATTCGCCTGTTCCCCCAACTGCTCCCATTGGCTGGGACAGTTACATGGTACAGTCCCTCCCTCTAGGGTTTCTGGGACATGTAGTCTCGCGGCTGCATATGCGGAGCCATCCTAAGATGAACACTGCACTCCCGACACTGCACATGCGCTCCTCGCCACACTGCGCATGTGCGACTACAAAATTGCCGCCACCACACTCCCGATCGAGCGGAGCGCCGCCCAACCAAATGAGAAGCTCCCCCGCACCGGAGGCAGGGTAGGGGGACTCGGCTACATCTCCCCCTGGTGGAGACCTCAACGGCCCCCGCTTGAGAACACATATAACAGACTTTATATAATGAAAAATACAAATCATCAAACAATTTAACTTTTGTGGAGCTAAACAACTAAACCATATTGAAAATTTCAGTAAGCACGGTGATGGTAGAGGCATACTGGCTCCGAGACAGCTGCTGAGACTCAAAGTGAGGTGCCCCCAACGAATCATACACCATTCTCGTTGGAGGGCATCTCACTCTCTGACTTCGACGAGTCACTTCTCCGACATCTTCTACCATCGGCTTGAGGCCCTGACCATATCATAGGGTGTGACTCTTGAGCTACATAGTCTCTAGTTGGAATGAAACTCGGATACCTTGGGTCGAGCGGTCACCTTATTGAAGCCACTGGGGAGGGTGCATGGAGGACATGCCCATTACCTGTTTCTTCTTCTGGTGGTGCCCACCAACCTCCATGTGTAGTGGAAAGGTTCCTTCCAAAAGATCCTGATTGTCTTCAATTACAGCATTCGGAATTTTGTTGGACTCTTCCTGTTCCCTTGAAGGCACAATTGGGGATGGTTCGAGTTCACTTTCCCCCACTTGAGGAATAGGTAGCAAGTGGTAATGATTTGAATGCCCCTAGTTCCTCCTTTGTGCAATTTGAAAAACTTGTAGGATGTTGTTTGATGGCTTGTTTTGTGTCACCTTCCACTAGTTCCATGAATGTGGAGATGTTATGATTAATGGTCTGTGTATCAAATATGCTTGCTGGTTTGATGGTACAGGATAAAGGTGTGTTGGATTGGAGTATGGAAGTGTTGTCTGAGGTTTTGCTGAAGAAGTCTTTGAGTCTAAGGTGCCTATTTAATTTGTACAGATCTACCTCCCATTCAAAAGACTCCTGTGAGTGTGTGGGTACAAATGATAACCCTTTGCTCAGTAACTTCTTCAGCAAAACCCCAGACAATACTTCCACAGGTGACACAAAACAAGCCATCAAACAACATCCTACAAGTTTTTCAAATTGCACAAAGAAGGATCTAGGGGCACTCAAATCATTACAAAATAACAAAGAGATAATAATCAGAGCAGCAGACAAGGGAGGTGGTATAGTGGTCATAGCATACATATACTACAGAAGAGAGATATTGAAGCAATTGAATTCCAAAACATTCATTACAAATTACTCCAAGGGGACCCCACAACAGCGTACAAGACAGAAATGGATTCAATTATTAAACTAGGCACTGATAACAGATGGATATCAGAAGTCACAGCAGAATTTCTCACGCATAAATTCCCTACAGTACCGTTCATTTATATTTTACCAAAGATTCATAAATCGATTACAACACCACCAGGCAGGCAATTATATCCGCCAGGGGGTCACTGTGTCACCCTATCTCGCAGTATGTAGATTTCTATCTGCAGCCCATCGTGATCAACATGAAATCTTACATCAGAGACATGATAGATTTCATACAGCACCTACAGGGATTGACAATTTCCATAGGAAACACCATTCTAGTGACCCTTGATGTAGCAAGCTTATACACCAATATCCCCCACCAAGAAGGCATAGACACCATCAGGAGCCATCTCAGTACTTTTGACAGTTACACGGGCCCACCCCCTGAGTTCCTGCTCCTAGAAATTATCCTACATAAAAACTTCTTCAAATTCAAACAATGGGCACAGCAATGGGCTCAAACATGGCCCCTTGCTACGCAAACATATACATGGACAGCTATGAACAAACACACATCCTGAATGACACACCCTACTCAGAACATATTATCGTGTACTACAGATACATAGATGATATTTTTCTCATCTAAGGGGGGACAGAAACACAGCTTCTGAAGTTCCTTGATTATCTAAATCATATACCCTCAACGATACGCTTCACGGACAGTTTCAGTCATACAGAAGTCACGTTCCTAGACACCATAGTATACAAAAGTGAGGGAGCTCTTGCCACTAAAATCTTCCATAAACAAACTGACAAAAATACATTATTACACGCAACCAGCCACCACCCTACTCCACTCAAGAAAGGTCTACCATTCTCTCAACTAGTACGAGTGATGAGAATCACTAGCGATCCAGAACAAGTAGAGCAAGCTCTACTCACAATGGCATCACGCTTCAGAGAAATAGGCTATGACATCAAGGAAATTGATACGGCACTAAATAGAGCAAGAGGTCTTAACAGACACACACTCCTCCAACAACCTCAAAAACCGGTGTCAGACGACAGATTCAACATCATCAGCACATTCAGCTACTGTAAGCATCTGGCCTGATCAAAAGATGCATTCAAAAGCATGTGCACATTCTAGCCAATGACAAGGCCATCAGACAACATTTCAAGACACGCCCACGGTTTTGCTACCGAAGGGGTCGGAACCTGGGGGATAACCTTACCCAGGTGGATCCAGTCTCAAAATACCTTACCAAACCTTCATGGCTACAAAGACCAGCTGGCGTGCACAAATGCCATGGCTGCATCAATTGCCAGTTCCTGATTTTAGGAAAAACATTCTCACATCCCCATAGTGGGAACCAGATCAAGAACTATTTAAACTGTGAGTCACGCTACGTCGCATACATCATACGCTGCCCTTGCGGACTATACTATGTGGGCAAAACATTGCGAATGTTCAAGGAAAGGATTTGTCTACATCGCTCATCAATACGAAAAGCTCTAGCGTACACTGAAAACAAAGAGGACCTCAAACATCAACCTGTTGCCAGACACTTCAAAGAAAATCATCACGGTCTGGCAACTATGAAGTGCATGCCTATTCTACAAGTGCATACCTCTAAACGTGGAGGGGACCGGAACAAACTCCTGCTTCAACTAGAAGCGAAAATGATCTATGGATTGGACACGGTCAAACCCAGGGTTTTAAATGAAGACTATTCACTTAGCTGCTTCATCTAAATTTAGTGCTGTGCAGGCACCTACATATGGCCAAGAGGGGCATCTGACTCCAGCGAGCCACAACAAGCTGCATTCACATGGTTACCAAAGAAAGGAGGAGATATCATCTGCTATACACAAGGACTCTGGAGTTACGACATAATGTAGCATGCAACATGCTCTTCGGACACGCTGAGGTATACCTGACTCTAACATGTCACAACTGGATGTGGCCATTTGGATTACAACCAAAGGGGGGGAAATCCTCTTGGATGCACTTACTGTTACAGTGACTTGGGAGCAACTGTGCAATAAAGGATTCGACTGGGACTCCAGATCAATGGACAGATCTACCCACACGGAGCTCACACATGTCACCCATTGGGGATGGCTTACATCATGACTATCTCTTTTACCAGTATCCTCCCCAGTTCCTGAATTTATGTACTTTCATTGGACCTTGTAGCAAGTTGTCCTTTTCCAACATCATCAAGTGTTCCATGTTATGTATTGTTTTCCCCATTCTCCTAAGTCACTTTATTGTAGGGGTTATGCACATGTTTTTACACTACAGCACCATTCTCAGGACTCGCCGAGGAGACACATCTCGGCTTCTGCTTTTGTTCAGGCATTCATCTGATAGGGGCATCGTTGCCTAGCAACCAGGGACGCTTACTCACGCGAACACAGTCAGGAGCACAGGAAGCGCATGCGCATGCTGCCAGTGCCACGGAGCACTCCGTTACCTTCACACAGTTCAGACCCAGACGCTGGATGCGCGATCATGTTGCTATGCAACTACAAACATTTACACATGCTGCAGGGTCTTGCGCAGGCGCACTACAGTGTCTCTATTGCCGTCGGTTCACCGTATCTAAGATGGCCGAAGCAGCTAATTCAAATGTATTTCAAGCAGGAGTCCATCAGCTGCTAGTGATTGGGAGCCGTTTTTTTTTGGTTTGATTGTTTGATTGATGTGTCACAGGGGTGATTAGGGGTATTTAAGGCTGCATGTAGTGCCACTTCCCCACTGCATTACCCTGAGGAAAGTCCCATTCTAGGGACAGAAACATTGGATGTACTGTGCCATGCTTTGAAAATACAGCTTTATTTCTCAAACCCTAGAGTGCGGTCTCCTGATTTCGTGGATCCAAACACGGTATTGTTACCTTATCTTTCTGTTTCGGACTTGCACCTACAAATATGAATTGCTATTGGAGTGCTGACTGACTTTCTTTACCATACTGTATATATATATATGTATCTCGAAAGCTCGCAAGAATAAAAGCATTTTGTTAGCCACAGAACGATATCGTCTATATAGTGTATATTGTATATTTTTCTTACTTTTTCAGTCCTTTCTTTTGTATTTAGTTTTCTAAGTAGGATATTCGTTTAACATTTACATTATAAAAACATGTTTCTTGTATGTGATTTGGGGTAATCAGGTGCCCAATATATGTACATGGTGACAGATCACAAAGCCTGCCTAAATCTGAGACAGGCTTGTGAGTAGATACAGTGGGGAAAAACATGCACAGATAAAAGCCAGCCAGCCTTATAATATTGTCATGACTTTGATTGACACCATTGCCAAGAAACAAACTTCACTGTTGAACAGTTCATGACAAAAGATAGATAAGTTTGCTTTGCAGGCCAGGCTGCACATTTGAACTCACTCTCAATCTAAACCAGGTTGTGGAATTTCAATATGGAAATATGAGAGATTTACTGTTCCAAACTCTGGGGTGTTTCGGTTAAGGAATCCGTGCAATGAAAACCAAGGCCAAGTCATCCACTAGAAAACAGATTTTTGTTCAGTTTGTGGAGTGGTGATTGACTTTTATGCCCATGTACCAATTCAATCTGCTGCAATGCCCTTTTTGCCTCGCTTATGAAGATTTCAGCAGCTAGTTTCATTTACAGGTTGCACCAGTGCCTATTGAATAGGAGCCAATTCGACTCAAGTTTACCTACTTTTAAAAGGGATATAAGAATAAATAAAAGATGTGTACTTTTCTTCAGAACTGCCATTATCTTAACTTTTTTGGGCAGCTTTTACAATCCCATAAAAATGTATATTTGTGAAAAATACCTGTAAAGTTATTTTGCACCAGGCACTAAGGACCTCCTAGCAGTTCTCAATGGCTGTCTAGCTGAACTAATTGACTGGGTGAGTGCCAGTTGGTTGAAGTTGAATCCTGATAAAACAGAGGTGCTAATGGTGGGAGCTTGGCATCTGATGACAACGAGACTGCAGTGGGGACAGCCAACTGGTTTTGAACTTGGAGGTACCCAGCTGCTAAACAGAGTGTGTGCAGAATCTCAGTGTCGCCCTTGATTGTGGCTTCACTCTTAAACATCAGGTATCAGCCATGGTCAAATTCTCATTCTTTTACCTGAGAAACATAGCCAGGATTAAGCACCTGATAATCCCAAAGGATCTCCGAATGCATTTTCCCTGGGTCTTCTAGAACAGAAATGTGCTGCCTGCAACTGATGTCGAATCCTGTGGCAAGGTTTTAACTAACAAGACGCATTCCTGCCAGATGACACAGAGGGGGCTATGCACTAAGCTCCGAGCTTTCGCGCCGGCCTGAAAAAAATTAGCACGTCCAATAAAAAATGAAGCTGGCGGCGCGATTCACCAAGGCCCTCAGCCCATTTTTTATCGGACGTGCCCAAAACTGGCTTATCGTGCGTGAAATGTATTTTCCCCCTGCTTTCGCACTTAAAGTTCCCGTACGCTAGCTGATAGAAAAAAAGCCGCTTGTAACATTTGCATGGAGATTTGCCATCTCCATGCAAGGCTGTTACAGACGATCGTACAATAAAAAATACATTTTAATTATAGTGTACATGTGCAGGGGGTCTCCGGAGCTGAACAGCGTTGGTTTCAGGTCCGAGGACCCCCTACTTCAGGAGATACAGGCCCCGTTATGGGGTGCCGGTATCCCCTGCAGAATTTCAATGTCCCGGTCACGTGACGCGGACGCTTGAAAGTGCAGGGGATACCGGCACCCCATAACGGGGCCTGTATCTCCTGAAGTAGGGGGTCCTCGGACCTGAAACCAACGCGGGTCAGCTCCGGAGACCCCCTGCACATCTACACTATAATTAAAATGTATATTAAAAAAAGAATTAACAAACATCAATACACGACCCCCCGCACCCCCTCCGCCCTAACACATACAGTACAATAATGTGCAAAATTACTATTATCCAGATATGGATAATAGATTATTTGCCCATTATTAAACACTGCATTAGCATACCTAAATAAAGTCAATAAAAACAGCAGCCAGCTAATCCAATCAATACAAGCAGTAACAACATCAACAATGAATTAATTAAAATTTTAACCAATGAAACCAATTAATTCCTAAACCAAATCAAAATGAATAGTAACACTAACCAATCAAAACAATTAATTACAACAACATTAATAAGTGTAAACATTAAAAGACAAAGAAATACATTCAAACAATCTCAGAAAGAACCATAAAACGCATTAGCTAACATAATACAACATTAACTACAAGCGAACACCAATCGCAAACATTTTATTACATTAAGCATGAAAAAAAAAACCAATGACATCCACATAAGAAACTGACATTAAAAAACCAACAGCAATACCAAGCCAGAAATGCCCTCCAAATATTGTCATAATAATGTATTAATCTGTACCCTAAAGTGGTACAGATTAATATATTATCAGTCAATGTGCCTCCCCCCAAAAAAACAAAAAATACATCCAATGAAAAAACCTGTAAAAAGAGACATTTACAAACATTGAATATATTACTTACCATTAGAAGCGGTGGCCCTCCGACTCCCGGGGAAACAGGAAGCTCACGTACCTTGAAGGCCTCCAACAGCATCCGATGCCATCCGCCATGAAGATCCGGCTCAGGTACCCCAATCTTCTTTTTTCTTTCTTTACTCACCTTCTTCTATCTTCATCTGTAACCATTTCTTCATCTTCTTTATCGTCTTTCTTCATCTGTCAATCCAAAATACACCATGTTAAATCCCAGCCGATGCTGTCTCGTCGGCTTCTTGGGCTCAAATGAGGCGTCACGGCCTTAAATATGGCTTGTGATGTCACATTTAGCCTCAAAATGGTTAACAGCCACCTGATTGGCTGTTAAAACCATATTCCGACTTTATTTTTATTTTTTTGACATGACGTCACTTAAAGGGAATGATGCCAGCCAATCAGAATGGCTGTGCTTCATTTGCCTTTAAGATGACGTCACGAAATCCAAGATGGCCGGCGTCACATGTTATTTCAGCCAATCAGAGTGTGAAATTGGTTCCCACGATCTGATTGGCTGAAATACCATGTGACGCCGGCTTCGTGACGTCATCTTAAAGGCAAATGAAGCACAGCCATTCTGATTGGCTGGCATCATTCCCTTTAAGTAACGTCATGGCAAAAAAAAAATTTTAAGTCGGAACATGGTTTTAACAGCCAATCAGGTGGCTGTTAACCATTTTGAGGCTAAATGTGACATCACAAGCCCTATTTAAGGCCGTGACGCCTCATTTGAGCCCAAGAAGCCGACGAGACAGCATCGGCTGGGATTTAACATGGGGTATTTTGGATTGACAGATGAAGAAAGAAGATAAAGAAGAACAAGAAATGATGACAGATGAAGATAGAAGAAGGTGATTAAAGAAAGAAAAAAGAAGATTGGGGTACCTGATCCGGATCTTCATGGCGGATGGCATCGGATGCTGTTGGAGGCCTTCAAGGTACGTGAGCTTCCTGTTTCCCCGTGAGGGCCACCGCTTCTAATGGTAAGTAATATATTCAATGTTTGTAAATGTCTCTTTTTACAGGTTTTTTCATGGGATGTGATTGTTGATTTTTTTGGGGGAGGCACATTGACTGATAATATATTAATCAGTACCACTTTAGGGTACAGATTAATACATTATTATGACAATATTTGGGGGCATTTCTGGCTTGGTATTGCTGTTGGTTTTTTTAATGTCAGTTTCTTATGTGGATGTCATTGTTTTTTTTTCTCCTGCTTAATGTAATAAAATGTTTGCGATTGGTGTTCGCTTGTAGTTAATGTTGTATTATGTTAGCTAATGCGTTTTATGGTTCTTTCAGAGATTGTTTGAATGTATTTCTTTGTCTTTTAATGTTTACATTCATTAATGTTGTTGTAATTCATTGGTTTGATTGGTTAGTGTTACTATTCATTTTGAGTTGGTTTAGGAATTAATTGGTTTCATTGGTTAATGGTTTAATTAAATAATTGTTGATGTTGTTACTGCTTGTATTGATTGGATTAGCTGGCTGCTGTTTTTATTGACTTTATTGAGGTATGCTAATGCAGTGTTTAATAATGGGCAAATAATCTATTATCCATATCTGGATAATAGTTATTTTGCACATTATTGTACTGTATGTGTTAGGGGGGTGTATTTAGTTAGAAATATTGTTTAGTATTTTTGTTGGCACAACATTGATACCGCAGGCCCGCGGATACCCCGGGACTACCGCGGGGACCCCAGGACAGCCGCGGGCTCAGCCGGGGACACCCGCGCGACCCCCGGCCTCCCTCGGGGACCCCTGCGGTGTCAGCCGGGGACACCCGCCAGCCTGTTGTATTGGTTTTGCGCCTGCAAAAAGGTAAACAAAGAATTTTTTCTAAGTCCTGCTTTTTTATCACCAGCCTTTAGCTGGTGAGCTTTATTCAGCGCAACTTTAACGTACGATCAGTTTGCGTTGCTTAGTGAATCCCGCAGAAGGGCAGGATTCAGCGCAAACAGCTGATCGTACGATCAAAGTTGGACTTAGAAAAAATTTCAAGGAAAAGCCCGTTTTAGAGCGCAAAGTGCATCTTTGCGCGGCTTAGTGCATGGCGCTCGGAGGAACTTTGCGTTCTAAAAGCACTTTGCGCTCTTAAAACGACTTATCACTGCTTAGTGCATAGCCCCCATACTCTTTGTACCTTGCACTGTTTAGCTATAAAAGAGTTGAATCTGTTTCAAAGTTGCTTTGATGACATTTATTGTCCCTCATAATTAGGGTCAAAGTAATTTGAAGGCGCTCCTGTACTTTATCATGCCTCTTCCATTACACATTCTCTGTCTCTGTTGCTAACATGTTTTCGTCTTCTGTTGGTGTACCTCAGGCAGTGGCAAATTTCCCATCAAGCCCAGGCCTAAGGCGGTGAAATTTGGGGGGGCAAAATGTCCACCCCCATATACATTTGCCGCGCTCTCGGGCCTATCAGGCCCAATGGGAAGTCACTTACATATGCCGGGTGCCTCCTTGCTGTCTCCTTTCTGTCGCCCTCCTCCTCCTTCTGATTCACAGCATCAAATGATGCTGTGGACATCACCAACGTGGCGTGACCTGGCGTCTCATTGCCATGGTAACGTGACGGCGAGATGTCATGATGTTGCATTACTATGGCAACGAGACACCGTGTGATGTCACTTTGATGACGGGTGCAGCGTCATTTGAGGAAGAGGGCGGCAGAAAGGTAATGGCCGACATATATAGGTACAGAAGATTCAGTTGGAAGCAGGAGCACAGCCGAAATCCATACCTTGATAAAGTCCTTCTGGACGAAACGCATAGGTGCGTTTCTACACCGCCATTGTGAGCTAATTTGGAATACATTTTTAATTTATATTTACATTTGAAGTTGTATATGTACACTGGAACAGGTTCCAAGCTTCGGTGCTCAGTAACAGAGGAAACATACATCCAAATAGACTTCCTAAATAATGAGTATAGTCCCCTAGTAGATGAACTATAATAAAGCCTCGTGAGTCTCATAAACCTGGTGCATAACAAGCTCTCCTAAAAAAGGGCATAAGTATGGACCATCCATGTAGTGAAATCCATAAACTATCAGGTAATGTAATGATCCTGTAATAGTATACCACTAGGACATAAGTCCTGGAGTCGCACTCAATAAAAGGTAACTATCTCCCCATCCAAGTAAAGAAGAGACGAGTACTCACATATCTGGCAATTCATCAGCCAATCAGCAGCAGCAGAGGTAATCCAAAGAGAAAATGCGGAGCTGTGCTCCGCATTTTCTCTTTGAATTACCTCTGCTACATTTGGAGTTGCCCTGGAATTCTTAATTCTTTCATATGGATTTTGGCTGTGCTCCTGTTTCCAACTGAATTGTCTGTACTTTTCCTCGAGGCCTGCACGCCTTAGAGTGACTGGCTTGTCCTGGATCAACACTGGTAGGTAATGGGCAACAGCCAGATATATTTACCTTATGCTAGTTCTCCGTTATACATTTATCTATCTCCTGGGAAGAAATCTACAAGGGACAATTATTGTGGTTGTCAGGTGGAAACCATTAGGTCTCTATCTCCCCTGGATTGTTCTATATGTGGATTTATTCATTATGGACATTTAAACAGCACCCTGAACATTTATTGAGCTTTTATCATCAGAGTATACATGTATTGTGAGCCCTATTTACCATTCACCTTGACATATGTAAGTGTCTAGGGACGGTGGATTTCGAAATCCGCCGCTGACCTCAGGGCTCTGTTCTGGGACCTCTCCTGTTCTCTCTCTACACACTATCACTTGGTGGCGTCATCAACTCTTTTGGCCTTAGGTATAATCTCTATTCAGATGATACACAGATATATCTATTCATCCCTACCCTCACACCGGCAATCCAGTCCCAAGTCTTTGATTCCTCCCTGGCTATATCCTCGAGGATGGCACTCTGCCGCCTTAAACTTCATATGGCTAAAACTGAGCTCCTCATATTTCCGCCCAAATCCTAGCCATCACCGTAAATGTTTCTACCGTCTATCCTGTCGGCAAATAACGTTGCATAGGAGTGACATTTAATTATTCCCTTTCCTTCTCCATTCATGTAAAAACGGCATGGCTAAAATTGTCGCTTCTTCCTCCGTCATATTACTAAGAACCGCTCTTTCCTCTGTCACACTACTGCTAAAACACTAATGCATGCCCTTATCCTCTCCCGTCTGGATTATTGTAACATACTGTTAACAGGCCTCCCTCCTTCACAACTTTCTTTGCAATCTATCCAAAATTTTGCTGCTAGAATAATTTCATTTTCTCCCAAAATAGTCTCTGCTCATCTCCTCCTTAAAGCTGCAGTTCAAGCTCCCGTTTTATTTTATTTTTTTAGTTTGTTTTTTTACTTCAATAGTTTCATGTGGGCAATCTCTACTTACCTAAAGAACTGCATAGCTGCCGGTCAATTCGTTCTCCGTCTATTGATCGGCGAAGTTTGGCGACATCTTTAGATCTGGGGATTGTAAATGGTTGCTATAGGAACAAACATGTTTGTTTAAATAGAATACAAGAAAATTGGTCTTTCAAAGTCGTTTTTTTTAAACAGAAAATGCTAAAAGTATTTTTTCTTACTACAGAACTGATTTATTAAAAAAAACCACATGCAGGATATTGCTTGAACTGCAGCTTTAAATCATTCTCCTGGCTTCCCATCAAATTTCGGATCACCTACAAAGTTTTCCTCCTTCTGTTTAAGGCTCTCCAATCATCTGCTCCTTCCTAAATATCAGCTTTGATCTCTTGTTATTCCCCTGCTTGTCTACTGCACTCTACCCATAACTGTCTCCTCTCCACCCATTTCCCCTCTACTGCTCTCTCTCGCCTTAAACCCTTTCCCCTCACTGCCCCTTACCTGCGGAACTCCCTCACACTACCTCATCAAGCATCTTCTCTTCACCCCCTCCCCCCTTTAAGGCAAACTGTAAAACTCACCTTTTAAATTAAGTATTTCAATAGCCTGAACTATTGGCTACAGTCCCACACCCAAAGTCATTCCTACTAACAATTGTGGCCAAGCACTGCCATCTACAGTACTACACTTATTCCCTCACCTACTGTCTCTGTAAGTCTCCCAACATACCACTTAGATTGTAAGCTCTCAGGGCAGGGATTTCCTTTCCTACTGTCTGACTTGGTTGCATTTATTGTATTAAAATTCTATGTACAGTTTTTGTCTCTTTGTAAAGTGCTGAGAACACGGTGGAAGGTATATAAATAGATATACATACATACATCTATATACCCCTACCTGCTTACTTCAATCTGCAGATAAAGCTCTGCTGACAGCTCCCCGAATCACGTTGACATAATTTGGGCCCAAACATTTAGCTTTGCTGCTCCTAGTTTTTGGAACTCTTTGCTTCATCTTCTCTGAGACGCCCTCTCTGCAAAGCTGAAGACCTATCTGTTTCCCCAGGCACTTTATCAATACACCACCACCAACCAGACATTTAAAATGGACCTTTCCATTCTATTTTATTTTTGTAACATCCTTTATGTGCATCACATTTGTGATCGTCTTTAACAGTTTCAAATGGTTTTCTTTACTTTGTAATTGTAAAGAGCTTTGAGTCCCCATAAAATAAAAGCACTATATAAATAAAGTTAATAATAATATATTGTGAAATGTGACAGTTACATAGTGCATTCCATGGTACTCATTTTTTATTTTATTTTTTTAAAGCATGTAGAGTATGCTCAAGGATAATTAGTTATTTTTGGGAGCGCTCCACTATAATATTAAAACTTAACAGTTAATACATTTTACTTATAAGAAACATATATATATATACATGCTAAAACCTTGAAGCGAGGAAGAGGAGTGTTAGTGCTGGTCTCCAGTGGCAAAATATGTGTTCAAAAGCATAAACCCAGTCAATGGTGTTCTCAGCACTACATAGTGTCTGATTAATGGCTGGGTGCATACAGTTGTGTTATTTTTGTTAAATAAATCATGACACGGTGTAATATGTCATGTGTTGTTCATCTGAGGTTGTATTTACCTCATTTTAAGAGCTGCTAAGGAACAGATGATTGTTATTATGTCCTGATCTGTAAAACCAACATATACTTTCTTTTTCACACAACTGTATAATAGCTCAGCTCATCGGTGTGTAAGCAGCGATTAATCACAGTAATGGTGTTTAGGAACTAGGGCCGCCAAGAGGGGGGGACAGCCGGGGCTGGTGTCCCGGGACCGCTGGCTGGGGAGGGGGGTCCGGACAGTGCTGCAAATTTCCCCTGACCTCTGGCCAGGCCTTGCTGCCGGTCGCGGCCGGGCCCCGGCTCTCAGCTGCCTACAGGGCCTTTCCTCTCTCTGTCCCATGCCGCCGAGCTTCCACAGCTGACTAACTGACGTCAGAGCCCTGGTGCGCGCCAGCAGTGGAAGCTCGGCGGCATGGGACAGAAAGAGGTAAGGTCCTGTAGGCAGCTGAGAGCCGGGGCCCGGCCGCGACCGGCAGCAGGGCCTGGCCAGAGGTCAGGGGAAATTTGAAGCACCGGCCGGGCCCCCCAGCAAGTGGACCCCCACAGACACCGGACCTGGCTTGACCCAAGGTAAGTCTATATTTTTATATGTATTGGGGGGCTTGGGGGAATTTGTATATGTATTGGGGGTCTTGGGGGTATTATTATATGTATTGGTGGGCTTGGCGGGATTTGTAAATGTATTGGGGGGCTTGGGGGTATTTGTATATGTATTAGGGGGCTTGGGGGTATTTTATATGTATTGGGGGCATTTTTATATGTATTGGGGGCTTGGTGGAATTTTTATATATATTGGGGGATTTTTATATGTATTGGGGAGGGTCGTTTTTTATATGTAATGTTATATTTTTTAATGGATTGGGCTCTTTTTTAGATGTATTGGGGTCTTTTTTTAGATGCATTGGGGTCATTTTTTAGATGCATTGGGGTCATTTTTGATGTATTTGGGTGGGTTTTATATGTACAGGCATACCCCGCATTAACGTACGCAATGGGTCCAGAGCATGTATGTAAAGCGAAAAAGTACTTAAAGTGAAGCACTACCTTTTTTCCACTTATCGATGCATGTACTGTACTACAATCGTCATATACGTGCATAACTGATGTAAATAATACATGTGTAACAGGCTCTATAGTCTCCCCGCTTGCGCACAGCTACGGTACAGGCAGGGAGCCGGTATTGCTGTTCAGGACGTGCCGACAGGCGCATGCGTGAGCTGCTGTTTGCCTATTGGGTGATATGTACTTACTCGCGAGTGTACTTAAAGTGAGTGTCCTTAAACCGGGGTATGCCTGTATTTGTTTTTTTTATATGTATTGATTTATATATATATATATATATATATATATATATATATATATATATATATATATATGCATGTATGTATGTATGTGTGTATGTATATATATATATATATATATATATATATATATATATACATGTATGTATGTATGTGTGTATGTATATATATATGATACGAACCAATCCAAAGACTAGTAAAGAGACAGCAGACCGCACGGGGTTAATCCAATAGTATATATTCACAACATGAAATACACGTAAGCCAACGTTTCGGTCCCACAGAGAGACCTTCCTCAGGGGACCGAAACGTTGGCTTACGTGTATTTCATGTTGTGAATATATACTATTGGATTAACCCCGTGCGGTCTGCTGTCTCTTTACTGGTCTTTGGATTGGTTCGTATCATATTTACTCTCTATGGGACTAGCATCTGCTATTACAACATTTTCAACTACAGTGTGCTGACTGAATTTCATGTGCATATATATATATATATATATATATATATATATATATATATATATATATATATATATATATATATATTATAACACACACTACCGCATCACTAATCACTATAAAATAGAATAAATCAAAGCCACCTAAATAAAGCCACAGTAAGGCTGGTGGCGGTGCTATGGGGAAAACCTATATTAAACCACGAAAACCCCACAATAAGCACTCTGAAAATACATGTAGTATTAACCTGTGTGTTTCTGCTCCTAGTAAACTGTAACCACATACTGTAAATAACTGACAAAATATTTCATTATCACACTAGAGATAATTATTTGTAGGTATTTTGAATACTCAGAAGTTACACATAATCGAACTGTTCAAATAATGTTTTTCAAATCCATTGAAGAAGTTTGTACAATAACAAATATGTAGGTTGTTTTATTACCGTGTGTTCATGCTTTGGGTTACCGATATTAAATCATGTTTATAATTTAGTGATTGTTTCTAAAGCTTTTCTGAGGATTGTAGCCCCTGATCAGCTATTTTGAGGATGTAACAATGTTTTTGTAGAGTTGTCACCTCCGGTTACAGAAGTAACACTCAATAAAACTGCTGTATTACAATGCATTGCTTCTTCTACTAGCAAATGTGATCATTTGACTACAAAAATCTCAGAGGCAAAATATTTTTGTAAAACTAGAAATTAATTGCTGTTTAAGGGAGCTACTCTCTGTGCTACTATGGATAAATACCTAGGGCCTTATCTAATAAAATGCTATAGCATAGAAAGCACCATTGAAGTCAATGGGTCTTTCCGTGCCATGCAGTAACGCTGACACTTTATAGAATAAGGCCTTTTAAAATAATATTCAGAGAAAACAATTAGATGTAAGCTTGATAAGTCCCTTTGCCTGAGCATACCAAAACAAAAACAGCACAGTGTTGAATAAATATATTTAACATAGCCTGTAAACGTATATTAGACCAAGGGTGTGCAAACTGGGGGGGCAAGATTTTTCAGGGGGGGGGGGGGTGGGCACAGCGGTTGCAGATGCCCCGTGCTCTTCCCCAAAGCATTTAAATTAAATGCCGGGGGATTGCGTGAGGCCTCTGCAACTTCCCTTACCTTGTCTTCGGCGACGTGTTGCCATGGCAACATGACGTCACGTGACCCTGCGGCTTCATTTGATGATGAAGAGCCGAAGACAATGTAAGGAGGGGGGTGCGAGCAGGGGTGAGAGCAGGCAGGGGGGCGCAGACTGAAAAGTTTGAGCACCCCTGTATTAGACCACAGTATAGTATATTCAAATTATGAGAAGAAGCAAAAATATTCATGGACCAAAGCAAAGTTTTAATACTGTATGTCAATTAAAATATAATTGATTGATTGTAAAACCAGTACTATTTATTGCTTTTCTTATTCTGATTTATGCAAACTGTATTCACATTCTTTTACATGTATCTAGTTATCACTTTTCTGTTTTTATAATAACAGGTTTTCAATATAAAATGCAACCCAGCGGACCACAATGACTCTGTATTTTAATCTAGTTCTCCTGGTTTTTATGATCTTGGACCAAACTACTTCTGTTTCACAATCCAACAAGACAACGCATCATGGTAAGAGCATGTAATAAGAAACATCTGCAAAGGAGTGATTTTTGTAAAGTGTCCACTGTTATCCCTAAGACATGGAAAAGTGCCAGAGTTGTTCCAATCTTCAAAAGTGGGGACAAAAACACTGTCTCAAACTACAGGCCAATCTCTCTTCTACCAATACTATCCAAAGTCATGGAAAAATATGTTCACTCCCAATTATGTGATTACTATACCAAGATAAATTTCCCTAGCCAATTCCACGGTAACTACCCTCCTAAAAGTTTGCAATGAGATCCAGGGCCTCATGCAGAGAGCATAGAATTTTAAAATTGGCGAATTTCATAAAAAGTAGCTTTTTTGGAGAGTTTTATTCTCCATATGCAGAAAAGTGCGAATTCTGCTATGTTTAACATGGATGCGTGTGGCGAGTTTAAATTGGCGAGATGCGCGCTTCAGAAACGTGTAAAAACAAATTCGCGCCTTTTTTTTCCCCTTTACTATAGGCGGCGAGCGCCATCTTGCCATCTTTTCCTGGCGCGGCAAAAATGCGAGAATCGCGCCATTTTTTGGCGCGAACAGCCGCTACTTGCCGTTCGCACCTCTCTGCATTCGGAGAGTTTTAAAAATGGCGAGATGGAGGTTCTCGCCAGCCGCGAGGCGAATTTTATCAATTGAAAAAACAAAATGGCGCGTTTTTCGGAACTCGCCATTTTCTGCCGGTTTCTGCGCGAAATTGTACAAAAAATGGCGAATTTCGAAATAACGATGCTCTCTGCATAAGGCCCCCAGTGTGGAATGAAAGTGGGACAACTCATTGGTGCAATATTCCTAGATTTTGCAAAGGCTTTTGATACTGTTGATCATGCTATCCTGCTTAACAAACTCCAGTGCTCTGGAATAGGGAAGCATGCTTTAAACTGGTTTCAGTCCTACCTATCAGGTAGATCCCAACATGTGTCTATCTCAGGTTCTAACTCCAACCCCTTGGATATCACATGCTGTGTCCGACAAGGCTCTCTTCTGGGGCCCCTACTCTTCTAAGTGTTCATCCATGATCTTCCAACAGCTTGTAGGGAAGCCTCAATACACATGTATGCGGATGACACAATGTTATATGCACACAGCCTTAGCCTTTCCGACCTTGGACATGTACTTCATTCTGACTTTTTGAGACTTGAAAATTGGATTTCCCTAAACAAATAGTTTTTAAACACTGACAAGACTGTAACAATGGTATTTGGGACCAAGGCTACATTTTTAAAGCTTCCAATGAATGAGCTTCAGGTCAGAACAAATGCTAATACCATCTTAGCCCCTGTTACTAGTTTTAAATACTTGGGTATATGGTTTGACTCCCATTTAACATTTGGGATGCACATTGATACCCTGACATGCAAAACGTATGCCAAACTGGGTGTGCTTTATAGGACAAATCCTCTCTAAGTCTGCTGGTCAGAAAGCGTATCGCACAGCAGATGCTAATGCTAATTATCGACTATGGGGACATAGTATATGGCTCGGCACCCCAAACCCACCGTAGCAAACTTGATACCCTCTACAATTCAATATGCCATTTTGTCCTCCAATGCAACTACAACACACATCACTGCGAAATGCTCAAAGAACTAGATTGGTCATCACTTGAGTCTAGGCACAAAGTTCTTCTTTCCTGTCTTACCTTCAAATACTTTCTGTGGAAGCTACCCATCTATCTGAACAAGCTCCTCACCCCTACCACATGCAACACTTATCATCTGAGGTCTGACTCCAAAAGACTAATCATGCTCCCATGGTTCAGCAAAGTATCCGGCCGCTCCTCCTTCTCTTACCGTGCACCCCAAAACTGGAACAATCTACCAGATACTCTCAGAGCCACCACCAGTCTAAGTTCTTTCAAAACTAAAGCTGTCTCTCATTTTAATCTGGTCTGTAACTGTTACATACGCCCATAATATATATTATCTCTTACTGTACATGCAATGTCTTGTATATAATGTTTAACCCTGCTCACTTAATGCAACTATGTATTTATGACCATGTATTTGTCATCATAACTCTGCCCAGGACATACTTGAAAACGAGAGATAACTCTCAATCTATTACTTCCTGGTAAAACATTTTATAAATAAACAAATTAGTGGCAAGAAAAGGTTTAGAGAAAATGCTTGATGTGTACAAAAACTGTTATCCGATGTAAGAATTGGCAAACAATGGGACAGATTTAGGACTCAAAATGTTAGTTCAGGTACTGTACAGGGAGCATTGATCTTTATACTACCCACCATAGTATATGTAGGACTGCATACATTGGGAATCATACTACAGAGGGAAGAGTCCCAGATAAGGAAAGTAGTTTATCTTCAAGAAAGCAACCAGACAGAAACATACTGTAGTAGGTTATTTATAGGCGGAGGAATATAAATACAATGTATTTTTTTTATTACGGGAGTACAGAAACCTTGTACTGGAATTTCTACTCCATTACAAATACAGGCTGGAGCCTGCCAACTATAGCAAAGACATGAATGAAAGGTGAGCATACCTTATCAGTACCACAATGGGCTGTAACCCTTTGCTTTGTATTGAAGAGGCCAGGCTCAATTTTAACAGCTCACATAAAACACATGTATCCCATATTCCCTTTTTAGTCCAATTTTCATCATAACAGAGCCCCATCTGACATAAATTACATCCAAAGAGTCTACTGGCATTCACAACATTGCAAATAAATCTTATGGGCTTCTTTTATACAGACAGTCAAACTGAAATTATTTATCTAATACAATAAAAAATCTCTTGCATTGCTTACTATGCCAACATTTGAGAACAAGTGGCACACAAAGGACCACAGAGACTAGTTAAAGAGCAATTTAATGTAGAACGTTTACAAAGAATATTTTAGCATGCTGACAAGGGACAGTTTATTGTACACAACAATATATAGACTTATGTGCAGAAGCTTTTGTCTTATACTATATAGATTACTAGCTAAACTACCCATCTTCGCACGGTTGCCATACTCTGGAGTCAACTTTTCCATTGTAGACTTGAAACAGTGACTCAAACGATGATGGCGCCCTCTTTAACCGAATCAATAATTCCACCTTCCAGTGAGTGACGCTGCACCCCCGACCCAAAGTCACCCCCACCCCGAATTATAGTGACATCCACCCTCTTCACTGACACATTCCCTCAGTAACACTTACACCCCATCAGTGACCTTCCTCTCACACTACCCTCTCATACTCTCCTTCACTCTATGTATTTCTTCCTCACACTGCCTCTCACTCACCACTCCCTCTCTTACACCACTATCACTACTTCCTCCCTCTCTTATACCCCCACCTCTCCCCATCACTCTCAGACCCCACCTCTCCCTTCCTCTTTTATGTCTCTGACAGACAGACACACAGGCTCTTTTATTAATATCGATGATAATAATAATAATAATAATAATAATAATAATAATAATAATATAAGATAAAATAGAATCATCCCTGTTCTTCTCTTTACCCCTCCCTTTTTAAACCATCATTCTCAGAGTTCCTGTACCTCTTTTGTAGGACTAAAGCAATGTATATAAATCATAGGACAGAAAAAAGGTAAGACTAAAGACACAGGGGAAGTTTTATTGAGGGAGACAAAGGTACCAGAGACACCTTCATAATAATTATTTCCCAGTTTTCACTGCTGAAGATGAAGAAGATGGGTCACAGTTAGTTAATAGGAACCTACAGGGAAATGAGGCGGACAGAAGTCCATTTACAAGGGAGGGTCCGACTGGAACTTTCACAACTCAAAGTCAATAGGTCCAGATGAGATACATTCAAGGATATTAAATGAGCTGGCAACACCAGTAAGAGAAACATGTAACCAGTCACGATTAACAGGTGTGGTTCCAGAATATGACTGGAGAAGAGTACTGTATGTGTAACCCAACTTTACAAATGGGGAAGTAGGGAATGTAACTACAGGCCAGTGAACCTGCATCACTAGTAGGAAAATGAGTGAAAACACTGCTGAAAGAAAGAATTGTTGAATATCTAAAGTCTAGCAAGCTACAAGATCACAGGCAGCATGGATTTACAAGGGGGAAATCATGTCAAATAAAATCTAATAGATTTTTTTGACCTGGTGACTAAAGTAATAAAACTGGGTAGAGAAGTACAGGAATTCCTCCCAGGGGGGAAGATAGTGGAGGTGCACTGCGTGCCAACAAATGCTTCATGCGTTCCGGATGCAGGAAGAAAAAACGGCTGCTGGATCACTATTCCAAACGAATCATTTAATGAACGTAAAGCAACATCAAACTAAAAACAAGTGATCTTAGGAGGAACTCAGGTCCCCTTTCTATACGGGTCTCCTTCACATCCCATATGTTTCTAATATCTTTACATACCCTCATTTATGGGCACTAATGACCTGCATTCAGCTGAACGCATGTTTATTGACCTGGATACACCAACAATATTGCATTCACGGAGGATATGTTTTCTGAAGACATCAGTATACAGTGATTTATACTAATCATCTGGATGTTTGTTGCTTAATCTAAAAGCATTGGTGTAGGAGTTGGTTCTCCGTTTTTGTTTACAGGGTAGAGCAGTAGATGCACCTTGCCTAGATTTTAGTAAGACCTTTGAAACTGGCCCGCATACAGTAGACAGCTGCAATGCATGGGATTGAATTCTAAAGTGGTTGAATGAATATGAGATTGGTTGAAGGATCATCAACAGATGGTTGTGGCAAATGGAGTACAAACAGAGAAGAGGGAGGTGACCCGTGGAGCTGTACTGAACCGGTACTCTTTAATATGTTTGCTAGTGACATTACAAATGTCTGGGGGGTTTTTGGCAGATTACAAAAAGATATGCAACAGGGATGACACTCTGAGGGGGGGGGAGTTGTAACCAAAATGATGAATGATTTAGATACTGTAAATTAGAGAAGTGGTCAAGAAATATGGCAAGTACAATTGAATGCGAAAAAGTTAAAAATAATGCCCTTGGGTCACAAAATCTAAAAGCATAATATAAGGTCAACTTCTATAGGGGAAAGGCGCTTGAGAGTCATTATTTCAGCAGACTTAAAAGTAGATAAGCAATGTAACAAAGCAATGGGGAAAGCCCATAGGATGCTAGGTTGTATAGGGAGAGGTGTTAGCAGCAGAAAGAGATGACTATAGCTCTTATAGCACATACATGAATGTGAGTGTGCAAAGAATGGCTACTAAAATGGTGCATGGTCTACAGCAGGGGAGCGCAAACTGGGGGCGCAAGATGTTCCATGGGGGGTGCGGCAGTTGCAGAGGCCCTGCGCTCTTCCCAAGGCATTTAAATGAAATGCCAGGGGATCTCATGAGGCCTCTGGCCATGGCAACGTGGCATCAAGTGATGCCGCAGAGTTGCATGATGTCACATGACCCCTCGGCGTCATTTGACGTCGAAGACAAGGTAAGGAGGGGCGCACGAGCAGGGAGGGAGAGCAGGCAGGGGGGAGCACAGCAGGGAAAGTTCGCGCACCCCTGGTCTACAGCATAAGAATTATCAGGAAAGACTACAGGATTTAAATATGTACAGTTTAGAAGAGAGCAGGGAGAGGGGCATATGATTTAAACTTTCAAATACATAAAGGGATTCAACCAAGTACAGTAGGAAAACATATTTTAGAGAAAGGGAAGTGCTAGAACAAGAGGTCATGCTCTGAAGCTGGAGGGTGGTAGGCTCCTGGGAAATGTGAGGGAGTACTTCTGCCAAATTGTATGTTTCTATTAATTAGTTGTAGGATTAAGAAAGGGAAAACATGTGACTATAAGATTTATCTTGCTTTGCAGACTGCCCAGCTGATGTGTACATTGTCCTGGATACGTCTGAAAGTGTTGCACTCAGAGCTCAGCCCTACGGATCTCTAGTAGAGAAAATTAAGAAATTTGCACTAGACTTAGTGGATCAGCTTAACAGCAGGTAACAGCTGTTATGTTTTGTGTTTCTGGAAAAGTACTTTCTTGTTGCAACATGAACCGTTTACATTCCAGATAATTGAAGACAATATGTGTACAGGCGTAGCATTTATGGGAAATACCATAATCACTAAATCGACTTTAAAGCAGCAATCCTGCTTGTCTTTTTTTAATTTTGTTTGCATTATAGGTTTGAACCAGAGGGTCTCTGGAGCTGAACCTCCTTAATTTCACCTCGGGTCTTCCTATTGGCCCGCCTGACCAGGAATTTAAACCTAAGCAGGAGATTCCAGCACCCCTATATTGTTAAGTATCTCGGGAAGCAGGGAGTTTCCGGATCTGAAATTAATGGGGTTCAGCTTCGGAGGTCTTATTCACACTTATTCCTACAAGTTCTGCTGCTTTAAGCAGCAAAGTTTTTCGGTAGAGAAACACTTTTATACAGTATTTTTTTCAGTCTTTCTTACAAATCATAGAGCAGAAATTGCGGCTAAAAAAAACTGTATTTCTTCAAAGAAACAGTCAAATAACTTGACAATTACTGTGGAAGGGAAAAATAGGTATTAATATCCATAGAATACAACAAAAAAGTGTTGATAAAAGGTATTGGTATTGCCTTTATATTAAGTGTAGTGGTATCCACTGTTTTAAGTTTCATACATTTGGTTTGTTCAAGAGCATTAGAGTAGTAAATAATAACACATCATTTAGGACTAGCTTGTATCTTAACAATTGCCCAGTGTTTAGCTACTACATCACAATCTGCCTAAATCAGTATCATTTACCCAGAGCAGTATAATGCACACAATTTCACGTAAAGGTGATGGAATGTCATTAGAGAAGCATGCTTAGAAAATGCAAGCGAAGCCTTTGCCTGACATAAACAGTGAGTCAGTGTCCCAGAACAAGAGTCCAGAGTCAGTGCTCAGAAAAAAATCACAAACGTGGATCCACAATTCTATTGTATGGTATACCCAAGCAGATATAGCTGCATCAAGAGCCAGTGTAAATAGTACCAGAGGCTTATGTTTGGTTTTGACATGCATTGAAGTAACTCCTATTATAAGTAGAACATAAGCCACATAGCATAGTCCTGTGGATCTGCCAATTGAATCACAGCCGTGAGGCAAGGACAGATGACCACTGGACTTAAGGGCCTGTGTGACCTGGAGCAGAGGTGCGCAAAGTTTTTGGAGTGCGCCTCCTTGCCTGGGAGCCTAGCGCTCACGCCCCCCCCTGGCATAGAACCCAGCGTCAAATGACCTTGTGGGTCACGTCACATGACCCCACAGCATCATTTGACGTGCGTTGTAATGGCAACGCGACACATCACATGACATCACGGCGTTGCCATGGCGACGTGTTGCCGAAGACCCGGCTTGCAGCAGATAAGGGACATTACACAGGCCTCACCCCTCCCCCGGCATTTAATTTAAATGCCTTGGGGACGGGCGTGGGGCCTCAATAACCGCCCTAGCAAATCTTGCACCCCCCACAGTTTGCACACCGCTGACCTGGAGTATAAAGCAGTCCAAAAGGTATAAATTTAAAAATTTGATCGAGTACTCGTGACCTCCATACTTCTCCACAATGCATCTCTGGAAGGCGTGCACACGGCTGAGCGAACGAGTAACCGGATGTATTCCCACGGGGAAGAGCAAGCCGGTGCACAGCTAAAGAAGATGGAGGCTGGATCGCAAAATAAGGTAATTTATTCCATCATGATGTCACAATAATAATCGTTTCGCGCTATCAAGGGCTTTATCTTTGATAGTAGATAGTTAATAAGTACTGCACCGACACACTTTATTCGAGCAAATACCCCGTATGTACCTGGCAGATACCTGGAATGCGCCGCTCCTCACCTCAGACAAGCCCCGTTGCGTTTGCCTTCCCAGCCTGGGTTCATGCCTGGCTGATGGGCGGCTGATCTGTTAAATGATAATGATTAGGATTTAATAGGCTGCAATGCTTCGCGTGTCTACCAGATGGCATAAATTCATGAATTGTAATGCAGTATATATATATATACTGTGCAGTATTGCAGCCAGCAGGAATAAAATGCTTCAATCCCTGCCTGGAAAATAACTCAATGCACTCGGGCAGAAAACAGTCACAAACCTCAATACACCCGGGTATACCCGAATTCGTGGGACTAGCCGAGCTCGAATAAAGTGTGTCGCCAGTGTAGTAGTCTTTATCTTTGATAAAGCGCTTGATAGCGCGAAACGTGTTAGAGTTTCTCTACCGTTTCCCAATTTTTATTGTGTCATCATGATGGAATAAATTACCTTTTTTTGCGATCCAGCCTCCATCTCTTTAGCTGTGCACCGGCTTGCTCTTCCCCCGTGGGAATACATCCGGTTTGCCTGACATAATACTACTAGCATTTTCTTTGAATATGACATTATCCGTGTATATATTACCGTCATTTCAAATGATGCATAAAACCTGTTCAAGTTGTATTTCAAGATTTAAACTGTATCAGTGTATACAATCCACTGCAAATACCAAGAGAATGCATCTCATCCGTGCCAGTACTGTACACATACAAAGAAACTACAAATAGAAAACACTGGGATGAGTAATTTCCTCCCTAAGGTTGTGATGGTGAAAAAACAATGTATAAACTAAGCTGACTTTCCAAAGGGGTCAGCACAAAAAACTTAATGATGTCATGTAAACACCTTACTTCCCTTGCAGAAAACTAGGGACTAATAATTAACTAATAAACTCCACATTTCTCCTAGTGAAAACTCAATTAAAACTTCCCCTTTGAAAAACGTAATAATCCTCAAGTAAATTGTTAGTATATTCCCCAAGTGAGAACAGAGGGAACTCCACAAGCTTTGAGTAAAGATAAACCCCGTGTCACCTGTTAAGAAATGATTAAACTCTATATTATCATGTTAGGAGGGAGAATGGTTCATATCTCTGCCCCTCCCTCCCCCCAGCCCCATATTAAAGGAGTTAGCTTCATATTAGTCAGGTAATAAGCGAGTAAGCACCACGTTAACCAGCAATAAGTGAACAAGTTCCATATTCCACATGCAATAAGCGAGTTAAGATGCACTGTGCTCATTATTAGTCTCACCGATGTAAAACAGGGGAATTACTGGGGAATATAAACAGCACCAGATTTAGCAAACCGTATTGCGTTTACCTTTCAAAGTGGAGTGGGTAAAATACAGTGTAACTCCATAATGCCTAAATTCCGTAGAATGTATCACAGTCTAAACTACTATTCTCTGTCCAGATACCTTCGGTGTGACAGGTTACTCACATGGAATGCTGGGTCTCTACACTACAGTGACGAGGTGAAGATTATCAGTGAGCTGGTCAGCATGGAGACCAGCAAGACAGACCTGAAGAGAGCCATTGGAGCAGTGAGGTATCTTGGAAAAGGGACTCACACTGACTGTGCGATCACTGCAGCAACAGGACAACTTCTGACTGGGTGAGCAACACATTCTGGCATTTACCGGCATAAAGAGTCCTTGCTAAAAAAAAAAAAACAACATACCAAAAAATGCACTACAATATCTTACATAGGACATACACCACCCCCAAATTTAAACTAAGGGCTAAACAAGCTTTAAATAGCTACTGTACGAAGTGTGCAGCACCGGAGACGGATTTGTTGCACTTTCTATGGAGTTGTCCTGTGATCCAAACATTTTGGACACAGGTGGCAAATTTTAGCAAAAACTCACTATACGTAAAGATCCGTCTGATCAAAGAATATGCAGTTTTCAACTACATAGAGATAACAAATGGAGTTGACGGGGAGACGAATGAGGCAAAGGCTTTCAATAGATTTCGGCAGATTATGGTCATGGATGCCAGGAAAACAATACACCAGTAATGGATAAACCACACTCACCCCTCAATAGATCTATGGAAAGAAAAATGATTTAATTTATTCAATTTAGATTGGGTGGAAGCGACTACTGACAGAGAGAGGAAAGCAAACACTTTCTTTAAAACTTGGGAAAGATTCATAAACAGCGAGTGCAGGAAACTTCCAGCACACCACTTGGATCGCTTCACGGATGCTCAGAAGAGATCCACCAGTTAGAATATAATAAAGATCTCAGGAAAACATTGAAACCAGAACACATACAGTATATACTGCATAACATACCCCTAGATAAACTTGAGGGACCCCCGCTTCAGCTTAATAATGATGCAGGAAAAGGATGACGGTGCTAGTTACATAGTTACATAGTTACATAACGTAGCAACTAAAGAAAAAGAAACCCAATTTATAGGACTCTCTCACCCAAGTGGATGATTAATGTCCTTAGTTATAAATAGATTGAATCCCTTTCTCCACTCCTGTTTGCGCTCTCCATTGAACCCTTGACGGCCGCCTTGAGACTGGACCCCAACGTATCAGGGGGGGGAAAACGGAACATAAAGTGGCGTTATTCGCAGACGACATACTAATGACGATTACCAGACCACTCACTACTCTCCCCAACCTTTCTCAAGCACTTGGAAGATTCGGAAGTATATCAGGCTTCAAAATAAATCAGTCGAAATCCCTAGCTCTAAGTATCAATCTGTCCCATGACCTGATTAAGCTTCTGAGTAATAATTTCAATTTGACATGGCGCACCAACTATATACCAAACCTAGGGGTAAATCCGTGCAGACAATCTATAAGTATAACTATTGTACCCTTAACAAATTCGTGAGCTCAAGAGCGATTTAGAAGAATGGAATAGTTATTGCATCTCCTGGATAGGCAGGATCACAGCAGTCAAAATTACTCTCCTTCCCAGGATAATGTACCGTTTTCGGACTCTTCCAGTCCAAGTCCTGGAGAAAAATATTTCCAGTTTACAGTGCAGTATTGCTAGGTTCATATGGTCAGGGAAAAGGTCCAGAATCCTAAATTCAATACAACAAAGGCCCTCAAAGCTAGGAGGGTTAGCGGTGCCAATCTGCGAAAATATTTTCAGGCCTTGCAGCTGAGCCAGATACTCCTCTGGAACTCAGAAAGGGGTACGAGAGCATTGGTTGCTATAGAGAACCATATCTGTTCCCCTGCAGATCTAGACACTCTGCTTTGCCTGGACAGCTCAGATAGACCACCAGGAGGATATCGCAAACCCAATGATTAAGCACTCATTGTCACTTTGGGATCGGCTTAAATTTAAGTACAGATTTACGAGCAAAAACTCTAGTATGATCCCACTTTTCAATAATCCCCAATTCACCCCGGGGATGGAGGAAGGCGGGTTTGCAGCCTGGAAAAGAGGTGGTATAACTAGGATCAAACACATGACACCGGATAAAAAAATGAAGGATTTCCCGGAGCTTCAAGAGAAGGCTGATTTACGGCCTGGAGAGATGTTCAGATATTTCCAGCTAAAACCTTTTATCACAACAAAGCACACGAGCACATCTCTGGCTGTTGAAACATATTTCGAAATGCTATACTGTATACCTCAAGATATTTGGGTAGGGGTTTAATTTCAACCACTTATAAGCTTCTGCTAGATGTGGATTTTTCTGTAAAGACTATTTATATGCAAAAAGAAAGAAAACACAAGGCGCACCGATGATAAAAGATATGTAATCAACAATTAGACAAATGTATATAGTAACTTACACATTGAGAAACTAATGTCCAAAGCATCTGGTGTGATCCAATCTCCCAATTTCCCCAGTCCGTTTGTGTCTGTGCTTGGTGGTAAGCCGCTTGAGGTCTGTGTTCCCGCGTGTTGGGAACTGCTAGGATCTCTCGTAGCGCGATCAGCCGTCCCTCTCAGCCATTTCCAGGTTTGCGCAAAGCAGCATACCCGTGTATAGTGGCTAGATGTAGTAGCCAGGAATCCAGCAGCCCACAGAGCAGTCTTTGAGAGGGATCCGACCAGCGCAACAAAGCGCAACACAGCACACACCAAACTCACCACACATAAATTACAGCCAGGGGAAAATTAGAACAAGGGAGAGATGCACAACTACCACAACACATTTCGGTCATGTAGTGCCAATGAGTATTCTAAAACAAATCTGGGGCAATCACCAACAAGACCCAGGTACATGCTGGGTACATGCTGGGTACATGCTGGGTACATGCTGGGTACATGCTGGGTACATGTTGGGTACATGCTGCAAACATTTCAGTGACATTTCTGCAGACAGACTAATGGCCCATCGGATTAACAGTGGGGGTCCCTGGCAGTCCCATTCAAACTGAATGGGACTGCCAGGGACCCCTGCTGTGTTAATCCGATGGGCCATTAGCTCTGCAGAAATGTCACTGAAATGTTGCAGCATGTACCCAGCATGTAGCTGGGTCTTGTTGGTGATAGCCCCAGATTTTCCAAGGCAAGTTTAAGGCAAGTTTTAGAATACGCGTCGGCGCACCTGTACGCGTTACAAAAATATAATATTAATACAGAGGGCCACCCTGTGTGCAAAGTCTAACAGCACATTTCTCTCCTCTGATATCTCCGGATGTCCTAACACACATAAATATAATAGAATGTGGAACCCTTTCATTTTCGTAATTCTTTCGTTTAGTTACCAGATAAAAAGTGATAATAATACAAATGACCCCTAATAATAACCCAACCAGGATCCACTGATCTGTTTGGTAGTTTCCAGTCAAAGTCCTTAGCCAGATATTAGTATTTGAAATATTAAACATAAAAAAGAAAAAAATACATATACAGTAATTCAGCAGTTGTTTGAGAATTCAAAGTTCTTATTCTTCCGTTTTTTTTTTTGATAACTTGAGTAAATGGATCCTTTAGGCTCGAGTAGGTGCACTTTCAGGTTCTTTGACCTGTGCATGGAGAGACTGCAAAAAAATGTATTAGTTGCATACAGTACAATACTTGCCAATTGTTTCATTACAAATAATATGGTCCTAAATAATGAGTTCTTTTGAACTACTGATAGTCATAAGTCTTCCCGTAAGTATCCCATAGGGAGATAATTTATGTTCCCCTGTCTGAGTAAATATTATATTATAATCTGTACCTAGGAATAAATTCGTTACCACTGTTCTGGCATCCACATATAGACAGGGGTAGATCTTAACCCATCCTGAGAAAATACAAATCATAAAAAAAATCGATCTGTAGATTACCAAAAGGGCCTCATGAGCAAAAAATTATTTATCTACGAGGGCTTGATAGCTTTGCCTACTTTATATTGTCTGAAGATGGCACATTGTTCACATAAGTCAATGCTGCCTTGGCAAGTCCTGGGGCCCACCAATCATGGGAAACAATATTATTATCCCCTCTCTGTTCACATATAACCCATGTGCTATGTGAATAGTATATAACATTAAAAACGATGGCAAGACCGGGAGACAATTGAGCCCTGTCCAAACATATATATCATTATGAGTAGCCCCCTATGATTCCCACCAATCAGCTTCATAATACAAAAAAATCTGGGAAATAGGGTCTTTGAGATTTATATGTGCAGCGATTTTAACAATAGATCCTGCTTATGGAAAGAATAAAACCTGTAGTAGGTCTTTAACATCTGGCATAGACAATAGGGAAACCTTTAGATATGAGAACATTCCGAAACCTTAGGTAGGAGATTTGCGTTTAAAACCTCATGCTGGGAACAAACATAATTTGACACCAAATTATACGCTGTATCTCTCCGACAGGAACATCAAAATACCAAATAAAATCTGGATCACTCAGAGATACATTCTTTAAAATGAGAGGTTGTAGATGAAGATTCAAAGTGGGACACCTTTGGAGAGAAAATGGTCAAAAGTTATAAAATACGTCACATATTCAGTTAAATTTGCAGTAGAAATATAATTTCATATTGGACTCCCCACTAATTCCTTGTATTTTACTCTTTGTGAAGTTATGAGCACACTCCTGGCAAAATCCAAATAGAGTCATACGTGTTCAGTATTATTCTATTTAATTAATAAAATAGTTTCAGAACCTGTGACACTTCTGGGCATATAGCCAGCTGTCTGGGCATTCTGCCAAATGTCCTTGAGCAAAACAGATAAAAACTTTTCATCATTCCAAATATTAATTGTTGGAATATAACAGCAAAGTCTCTGCTCTGAACAGAAACACATTTGACATATCGAGCAGCTCAGATTTTAAAATTGAGCTTTTCTCACAGCCCAATGCAGGCTAAAATTTTCCATGGCATCCCAAAATGACAAAAATAAAAACCCTAGGACATTGTCAAGAGGCAAAACACCCTTAACATATAATTTAAACAGTGTGCTTGTGAGCTTTTACCAGCATCTTTAAAAAAAAATCCCAAACATATCCTAATCAGAACAAATAAAATTGAAATGTATTTACTGGTTACACACAAACAAAAAAACACAACACAGAGACAAAACAAACAGAATTTCACACTTCTCTCATACACAGCCAACCAACTTCACAAAAATAACAAGAAAACACATATTTCTCACCTATCCTAATAATAAGAAAACAAAATAGTTTGATCCTGCAAACTAAATTAATACAAATGTCCTTCTCTTTTCTTATTATCATAACTAACCTGCTTTTAAACCTAATTTGAAGCTGCAGAGCTTTGAGTTAATTTTCGTGTCTGGAATGTTATCTCGGCACTTTGTTCAGAGCTGGAGAAGGGAGGCTGTCTGGGCTACTATTCTGATTCTGTCTCTCCTTTCTCGAAGTGGAAATTTGAGCAGAGGGAAAAGAATGTCTTTTTGGTTTAAGAAGCTCATCATCTGGCTAGAAAGAATGAACCCTTACATTTTACCAGTGACTGGGTTGATTATAAAAAAAATGGCAAAGATCAAAAGATCTTCCTGCATATGCCCTTTCTTTGTCCTCCCCTCTCTCTCCTCAGACACCCAAACTTGCACATTTCTGGATGGTAATTTTGTATACATACTGTATAAGCCGGAGCTCCCATTATTCAACTCTCACACAAGATTTACACACAGGTAGGATTCACTCAGGTACAATTCATTAGCATGTTCAGGTCCGTTTTTACAGCTCGTCAAGGGCACAACAATTAGTTGCCGGCACCGAGACTACTTCTGTATCAGAACCTGACTCATAGCCACTTATTGCTGTGGGGAAGAGGAAAGGATATTACCACAGACACACAGGGTTTATCAAACAATCAACCCTTTTACCATATTTGTACCTGAGAATCTAATAAAACATTTTGGGGAAAAAAATGAATTCTCCCTACCTTTGACCTATAACTAGGGCGTTTTCCCCACTCAGAATCGCAATACATAAGACTCCCTGAGCTTCTCAATTTCAGGTGGGGAAGACCCCTCTTGGGAATCCACACTTCGGACTATCCCGGATTCTTTTTAGGCAAAAACAATCTGTTGAGAATAATGAGGGGCAACGATGGACTGTCAGTGCCAGTCAGTATGCACTCATACTTGGTTAATTTGGCATTAGGAATTTGAGTTGTGTATCTTATATTTTTGGATTGGGAAAATTTTATTTTATGCTCATTTACTTTATACCCTTTTTCAGCTAATGCCTGTATCTCTTTTAGGAGCTCTGCAATTTCTGGCAAAATGTCCTGACTTTCTACAATAATTATAACACTTTCTGTCCCTTCCTTGATCCCTATCCTGTGATTTATTCTGAGAATAAAATACAGACTCCTCCGCTTTATCTTGTGAATAAAACTCTGTCTGCACTTGCACCAATTAAACACTTTCTTTTTGCCACTTTGTCTTTCTAATTATTTTTTCTCTTAGCTTTCTTACTGCGCTGCATATGTTCTACCACAGCAGCAATTTCTGACAATCGTTTATGCTTCCAATCAATACACACAGTCTGTACTTGCGTCCCAATTTCTGCATGAAAACCTTTCACAAAAGCAGCCACTATACATGGACCCTGTCCAATCATAATCTAATTTGAAATTAATTTTTTTTCGGCACTCCCTTTTTCCTCAACAGAATTATTTTGACCCATTTTACCCACCACACAGACCACACAGCTGATAACTACTGCAGATTTTTGTTACCTCACCAAGACCCATTAAGACCACTGAGACCACACAGACCACACTGACCACACAGATTATATCAATTGATTCTTACAATAACGTACTCATTATCAGCATTCCGTCACCTGGACTAGACTTTAAAGAGACATCATGGCCTCATGAAACACTCAGCTCCTTAAACTAAAGGCATTAACAGGTGCCTTGCCTTGTCCATAGAGTTGAGTGCCCCAGTGAGAGCCATCCATCTCCCTTAATCCAAGTGTCCGGGGTGTTGGAATCCCATGCCTCGTCGCCAAAACTGTCATTGTTTGCAAACTCACAAACACAGGTTCGTGGATAATAAGTCGTTTATTGCCTGTACAGATTCAGAGTATGATCATACATTCAAAAGTTAAATGAGACTCACTGCCAAAAGAGTGTCCAAGCAAGCATTTTATACATTTTTTATTCCTTTGTTCAAAATAGGTTACTATGTAGAATATACAAACCCTTCCTTAATTCTTAAACCAATTATTTTACAGATCTTAAACCTGGTTAAAGCTAGATTAAAACAGCTCTCTATACTGTAGGAACCAGGTACTTATTGATACCAGGAATGTGGGCGTAAACTACAGGCACAGTCGTAAATCTACTGTGAGCGAATCTCACTTACACCACACACACATTCTTACACACAAAATGGACACTAACAGAACAGACAAAATGGAAACAGAACATTGCCTTCAATCCTTCTCCAGAGATCCCCACCCCAGGCCATTTCAGTAATACCAATAGTATATTCATTTCAGCAATATTACTTCATCACCTGCTGTAACCCTTCCGTTGCCACATGCAGGCGCAGTCAATAGAAACCTGAGCTTGTCTGATTTAGATCAATCTTTGCAATGTATTAGTGGTACTAGTACTGAGATGAATCTGATGCAATCTAGTGTATACCAAGGTAAGTAAAGATCCAATTCTAGTATGCTATAATCCAACAATAGCATTATTCTATTGATGTGCTGCTAGTACTCAAAAATACATAGCACGGGAGGAACTATATCAATTGAGTAGAACATGTCTAAATTAAGTAAGCAAGTAAATAAAATGCTGTTCTAACTCACTGTAGTATAACATTGGGGTGAAGAGAGAAAATGCATGTGGTAAAAACCGGTGGGTAAATAATGATTAGAGTCCAGATATACACAGTGCCTTATTCAGTTAGGGTATTTACTGTGATACCGATGCTTGTCAGTCATCGGTATAAGTGGATTCCAAGTTGGCCTCTAATAAATGATCTACGAAATAATAAATATGTCAGTGTCTGTCATTATTGTCCAATTTTGAAGGTAATATGATAAAATGGTGGTTAATACGACACCAGATTGGTGTTAGAGGACAGCCAGGGTGTGCATCATGATAAGTGGCCAATGTGGCTACCGATTAGTGGTGGTGAGCGAGGAAAGGCCTAGATAAATGGATTAAAGACAAAGCCCTCATTGAGCCCTTTGGGTGACAAGATTTGCAAGGTGTAGATCCACCGTGCCTCTTTCTGGAGCAGTATTGAGTCCAAATCACCTCTCCTTTGGCCGGTAGAGAATTGATCAATGCCTAGGAATTTAATGGCATTCTGATCCCCATTATGGCATTGATTAATGTGCCTCGCGTCAGGGGTATCCATTTTATTCCTGATGGTTCCTATGTGTTCAAGCACATACTGTTTGAATTGGCATTTGGTCTTTCCCACATTGATTTTTCCACAAGTACATAACACTTGGTAGATCACCCCTAAACTCTGACAATTGATGAATTTTCTAGTTTGATAAATCCGAGATTTATCCCAGTTGTGGAATGTTTTGGTGGTAAGAATGTGCTGACAGGCTTTGGACCTCTCACAGCTATAACTACCTAAGGGTTTAGGTGGCAACCAAGTTCTGACCGGCATATCTGAAAAATGGCTATGGACTAGTGTGATGGTGAAGAGGTAGCCAGGCTCACTAATAAAGGTTAAGGCCGTTTGGTTACCTCTGATCCATGTTTTGGGGTTCAGGAGTGTCAGCTCTTGGACCCAACTGTTGTTAAAGCATTACCTGTAATTATGCAATAATAAAGAATTGTTGTGTTTTTACCTTTCCAGGGATGCCAGCAAGCAGGGATTGATGTGGTATGAGTTTCAGGGGGGGGGAGGGGGTTCGGAGAAAGTGTTATCAGATTGTGTCTATCTAGTCAGGGCCTAGAGTTGCTGGTTCCCCTAAAAATGTGCCCATGAATCAGGTCGGATGCCTGGCTGCATGTAGACACATTGTCTCGGTAATATCTCCCCTTGAAAATCCTTGTGCGACACACCACTAGGGGTCCATTCTTCAGCCCAGCCCAGAAAGGTAAATGGGGCATAGGGAAGTGAGGTGTCCCTGAAACAGCCAAGGGGTCCCTAGGTTAAAAGCGATACCCAGCAAGTTCCCAGGTCACCCAGAACCGGTATAGGTGTTCTGGGGGTACTCCAACCATCTACAAGGTTGTGAGGGGACTTTTAAAAGTCCAGTCCTACGTTTATTGTATAGAGTGTGGGGAATATGGCTAGTAAGAAATAACATGCAGCTTCTTATTCTATTTCCCATAACCAAAAGACTTAGGATGTTTTTAAAGTGTATATTATATGGAACAGCACATTTTTAAAGTGTATATTTTAAAACAGTGTGTTTTAAAACATATCTGTTTGTGCACAGAGATGAGCTGGGACGTTCAGAGTTAGTGTTCCGAGTGAGCCATTGGGCTACCAACTTGGGTGCCACTGTGTCTACTCATATGGTGAGATGAAGCCACAGAGGATGTGTCTGAGTTGTCAAGACCATTTGGACAGGAGGGAAGGACAAGTATCCACATCCTGAGATCAATGGATGCCCTTTGCATTTCCATTGATCCCACCAGACTGGCAGGAGCCTGTCACCGTGGGTGGCATGGAGGGAACCAGGGCCAGAGGTGCCAAATTGCCCATGCCCCTTGGTTCATTCAGATTTCCAGGTAACCCTGTTATGTCTATCAGTTTGTCTCTGATTGGCGGTGGAGACATTTCTCACGCTTTGGATTGGGCTATAGTATTTTTTTAATGAAAGTCAGAGGTATTATAACCCCTTGCGCTCATTAGATAGTGTTTTCCAGTGTCCTCCAAGGTCCCTCAAAGTTTTCTAAGATTCTAAGCACCAAGTGAATTCCAGCCCTTGGAGAGAGAGGGGAGCTGTTGCGTTTGGAACTGCAGGTTGATTTCAATTCCAAGACTTTTTAGGGTAAGCTTTGGATTGATAAGACCCGACACCTAGGACAGTATAGTTTTCAACCCCAATTCCCAAGTAAGTGTGTCTTTTAGCTGTAGTTTTTGTAACATTGTGTTTGCCTTTTCCTATGAATACATTTACAATTTATTTCATTAACTCATTTTGCTCAATGCATGATCCTGGTAAAAAGGTGTAAATGGCCTTGTCTCCAATGACAACCAGAATGTCCCTGAGGTTACACTGGCGACACACTTTATTCGAGCTCGGCTAGTCCCACGAATTCGGGTATACCCGGGTGTATTGAGGTTTGTGACTGTTTTCTGCCCGAGTGCATTGGGTTATTTTCCAGGCAGGGATTGAAGCATTTTATTCCCGCTGGCTGCAATACTGCACAGTATATATATATATATACTGCATTACAATTCATGAATTTATGCCATCTGGTAGACACGCGAAGCATTGCAGCCTATTAAATCCTAATCATTATCATTTAACAGATCAGCCGCCCGTCAGCCAGGCATGAACCCAGGCTGGGAAGGCAAACGCAACGGGGCTTGTCAGAGGTGAGGAGCGGCGCATTCCAGGTATCTGCCAGGTACATTCTGGGTATTTGCTCGAATAAAGTGTGTCGGTGCAGTACGTGCCCTTCTACTAACCATTCAGGGATAGCTACTGCTGTGGCTAAGCTTAATCTAAAGCTTGCCCGTATTTTTCCCTGCTCTTTCAATTTTCGCGCCGGAATTGGGCGCGTGCCAGCCGCATCTTGCGGCTGCGCGCGGCCCGTTTCTCCATTCAGCGCTAATGTGCTGAACAATGGAAGCGCCTGCGGCGGCAAAAGTTTAAAAAAAAAGCCCGCGTCTGAACAGGGTTTTAGATTACCCACGGTGGCGGCCGCTTTAGACTCAGGGCGGCCGCCACTGTATGTAACACTTCTTTAATGTCCACGTCTGCTCTAAGGATGTGCCAATGTCTGTCAAGAATACTTCTTGCCAAATACAATTGCTTATTGTAGGTCCCAATGAAGCATACCAGTTTTTCATCTTTTTTAGACATGTTGTCAGTAAGGGGGTCTCTACGGGGTAGGTACTTGACTCTTTTGTATGCCTTTTTTAGTACCTTCATGCTATAACCTCTTTCAAGGAAGCGCTTCGTCATAACTGAGGCCTGAGCCTCAAACTCCTCAGTGTTGCTACAGTTCCTCCTAACCCATAGGAATTATCCAATTGGGATATGTTGAACTAGGGATCTAGGGTGGTGACTGGAAGCCTCCAAGAGATTATTAGTAGCCGTTGGCTTGTGAAAGATGGTGGTTTCAATATGATCTTCTGGACCTCTTGATATATTGAGGTCCAAAAAGCATATGGTGTTCTTATCATATTCCAATGTGAGGTGTAGGTTAAAACGATTGGTATTCAGAATACCTACAAACTCTTTAAGGGATGCCAGAGTGCCTTGCCACATAATCAACACATCGTCAATAAAGCGTACCCATAAAGTAATGTGTGAGGTGAGATATTCTAGTTCTTCTATGAAAACTACCTTGGACTCCCACCAGCCTAAGTATAGGTTGGCGTAAGATGGTGCACATTTTTGTGCCCATCGCCGTACTCTGTGTTTGGTGGTAGATTTGAGCTTGGCTTCTAGGTCTGTGAATTTTGGGTTAGACTTCCATGTGTTCACTTCTTTAAGCTTGTTTCCAAATCAATGTTGATAGTAGCTAATCTATCTTTTTGGAAATTTACCAGAAACTGCATCAGCATAATGGAACATTGCGTTAAAACTAGCTCCCAAGAATGGTTGAAATTGTCATCAGTTATGTGATGAGCTGGGCGGAGGTTCACTCTAAGTCCTCTTGGAATGATGTCAGCCTTGAGATAATTCTCAAAGCTGAAAACCTCCCACCAACTTTTCAACTGAGATTTGTACGTTTTGTCTAGTTCATAGAAAAATTTCAAAATATCTGGTTGTGTATTAGATGCCTTAGCCACATAATCAGATGCAAACAAACTTTCGGCCTCTGTTTGCCAATCCTGGTAATTAGGCAGACTGGACAAGAATCCTAACATGCTAAATGGGGTATTGTAGTGAGCTGGGGGCAGGGAAAATAATCTGTTATTACCAAAGAAATATTGACCATTTATGATCTTAACAAATGTTGGCAAATATAAGTAATGTAAGTCTTTCAATAAAAAATACTACACCAAAAAAATATATAACAATTTGACCAAGGTGATAAGATTTTAGTTCTTAGATTGGGGCACTACAGTATCTCCCACTTTAATTATATTGCATTAACCATTAGGCTACTGATTCTTCCTTTGTGAAAGATATTTAAATGCTACCAATTTATTAAAGGCTTTGCACAAGGTGAAACTCATAGGGTTTGTAAGGACAGGTTTAGGTTATATCAGTTTCTTCTTCAGCAGTTTAATGCGTAGGTTTCACATTTTACATGGCAGTATTTTTCAGATAGGGGCATTCAGAGCACCAGTGTTGTAGTAAACAAACTGTATGTCATGTTACTTTAGTTATAACAGTTCAGTACAATTAACTAATTTGGTTTTTAATAGTTTCCAGTTACATAGAGCAGAACTCTTTACCACATATTAAAATCTGAGACCATGTTCCAGCAGCGGTAATTTTATATTTATTGCTTGACCTTTTTAAGACACATCATAGACTAGTAAATGTAAGAGGATACCTGATTAAACTGTGACTAGGACCATCGTGTTGGCATGTAGGGGGGAAATATACGTTCAGACAGTACGTTGCCTACATTTTATCATGATTACATTTGAAGTAGAAAAACAAGTCAAATATAAGTAGGAAACTCAACTTTTTCCAATCTTTATAAAACTCATAATTCAACGCTGTGTGTTGTAATTTAACATTTTTGCCCATATTTGACTGTACTATCCCAAAAGTAGCTGTCTTTATTTGTGAAGTAGGTTCAGTAGGGGATTGTATATAATTAGCTTAATCCTCATTTAAACAGTGAATTCCTGTTGTCTTCTGGAAAACCTAACACAAACACTTGAATCTCTATCATATTTCTTTAGCAGGAAGGACTTATTACACTAACTACTTGCTCAGAATCAATCTATGCTTCCCTAGGGAGGAATGAGCCGTGTTAGGGAGCAGGGACCTGTCCTTGATTAAGGAGACCATGCAATGGTTTTGAAATATACTGGCAACTAAAGAAAGGGAAACAAACATTTCTTTGCAAAATATATTGCCTGGATTTTTTCATGTCTGGAACTTAATTGCGCAGATGTTCTCCCTGGAATGCAATTGCCTATGGCTGTGCCTAATAAAAATTATTAAAGTTCATGGACCACTTATCATCGCTTCCTTTTATTTTCTTATTTTGTACTCATAATGAATAGTGATTCCCCATCCAGAAAGTAGCCCCCTATTCCCCTCAGGAAGGGGAGCATGAAGGGGGAGGGTTGAGGCCCAGAAGGAATAGGCAAGCAAGGGTTAAGGGAATGAGGTGGTTAGAGGAGGGGGTCAGCTTACGGGAGGTATGAAAAGGCATGAGAAGTAAGTACCCTCTTGTACTGTAGTGGCCACTGGGATCTGCATGCCACTGAAGAGGTCCATTGGCACTGCTGATACATCTCAGCCTAGCCGATGGGTCTGCAAAAGAGGAGCACCCTGAGCTACTGTCAGAGCAGCAGCTACTGGTGGCCACCCAGGCGGTCGCTGGTGAGTGGGAGACAATGGAGGGAGAAGGAGCAATTAGATGCAGGAGAGAAAGTGAGGAGTGTCTCCCCGCACTGCGTGGGCGACCCGCCAGCGAGGAAAGCCCTGCGATGCCCCAGAGGGCCCGGCCTTCAGAGGTCATGTACCCGGAAGCACATGCTGGAAGGAGAGTAAGAGGTCCACGGAGTGCACCCCCTCTGCAAAAAGCAGACAGAGCTAGTTTTATTTCCAATGCCTAGTTTGGTATATAAGTCCATTCAAGTTAGTATTGAACATGACCCCAGATGAAGTCCAGTGGGACGAAACCGGTTGGGCTTTTTTGATGCTTTGAGACCACCGTACCCAATCTCCTGAGAAGCCCTGATTGGAAGGAGACTGCTGAGACGACCGTGACGCGGTGGATTGCCCCCACTGCGGGTGAGAGACGCTGGCGGAGGCAATCGCAGTTTGTTCCTGACTGAGAAGTGAAGCGGTCGCATTGGGAGCTGTCATCTAAGGAGAAGGGTTGAAGTGCGCCCAAAGTCACTTCTTGTTTACTTATCAGCGGGGAGAGTGTGAGTGTTTTACCATTCCCCTCTGTGTTGTCTGTCATCTTAAGTAAATGATAATGCACTATACTCTCTACGTTTGTGTTCTTTTCTTCATATGAGGGTCTACAAAGAGTCTGCTGACCTGGAGAATCCTCTACTTGGAGTTACACGTCCCCAGCAGTGCAAGATCTTTGCAACACTTTCCTGTTTGTGATAATTTCTTGCCAATATTCCCAGCAGTTTGAGCTGCAAACTGTAACAATAATGTTACCTTAGTAACATAACAATATTTTGTAGCTGCTGAGTTACACTGACTGAAGTATTGATTTGAAACTGAAAGGTGGCCATTTATTGAACCCTGGGAGGCAGGCTCTTTGCTAATCGATAACGGGAGATTAATCGATCGTCAGCTTACTGTAGGTAATTCGTTTTCAATAAAGGTATTCAAAGGCTGCACATATTAAAATAAAAATATATAGATTTTTTCTTTTTAAGCTGCTTGTATTGCCTCTTTAAAATGATGAGATTTTTTATAAATACCACATATATATATATATATATATAATCAAAAAATAAATAGATGATACCGTACTGTGGCTAACGAAATGCTTTTATTTGTGCGAGCTTTTGAGATACACTGATCTCTTCTTCCGGCGATGTTACAATGAATGAAGCAAAAGGTATACTTAAAAACAGTGTCTCTTGGAATGTTATCTGTGCTGTTCCTTCCCCCGGTGTGGATGTGTTTTATGGCTAGAGGTGTCAAAAGGTTACTGAAAGCAAGTGAAGAAAGAGTGTGTATGTGTATCAGTGTGAATAAAAATGAATGGAGAGCCCACAGTATATACAGTGCTTTACACAAGGTGTGTGTGGAGTGGGAGTGGATATAAATGGTGTGGGTGGGTGTGGAAATGTGAGAGTTTGTAGCACAACTAAAAGTGTGTGTGGATACTTAGTGGTCCCTATTGGTGTGTAGGGATGGAAGAACAAGGAGTATTAGTATGTTTGAGAGACAGCTGTGTGTGCATACATATAGCACAGTGTGTACAGACATGGCCTATATGTACATACTGTGCTATATGTATGCACACACAGCTGTCTCTCACACATACTAATACTCCTTGTTCTTCCATCCCTACACACCAATAGGGACCACTAAGTATCCACACACACTTTTAGTTGTGCTACAAACTCTCACATTTCCACACCCACCCACACCATTTATATCCACTCCCACTCCACACACACCTTGTGTAAAGCACTGTATATACTGTGGGCTCTCCATTCATTTTTATTCACACTGATACACATACACACTCTTTCTTCACTTGCTTTCAGTAACCTTTTGACACCTCTAGCCATAAAACACATCCACACCGGGGGAAGGAACAGCACAGATAACATTCCAAGAGACACTGTTTATAGTATAGCTTTTGCTTCATTCATTGTAACATCGCCGGAAGAAGAGATCAGTGTATCTCGAAAGCTTGCACAAATAAAAGCATTTCGTTAGCCACAGAACGGTATCATCTATTTATTTTTTGATTATTGAAGCTCGGCTAACACGGTACTGATACCTCTACATATATATATATATATATATATAGTGGCGGCCGACCTGAGTCTAAGTCGGCTAGATCCGCGGCTCTCAGATTATCCCGATTAGGTGCGGTTTTCTGTTTGTTTCGCCCGGAGTGAACTGCGTTATTTTAGCGCTCGTGATTTTAGCATTTTATTCTCGCCGTCTGCAATACTGCAATGCCGTGTAAAAACTTAGGGGGGCGTTTGCGAGCTGTTGTCTTGGAAGTCTAATACCTTCGCGGTTGAACCTACGTCAGTACACAGTCTGTGTGTGTGCGCGCAATAATTGTAAATTAGCATATTTAAAGTATACATGCATTTGCAGTGCTGTCCTGCTGTACAGTATGTCACATTTGAAAATTGTTGAAACGCATAGGCGTGTACAGTACTGTAACAGTGTCACATTTCAGCATACAGTATGCAGCGCTCTCCACCCGCTCAGGATAATTAACTGCACTGCAGGGTATTTCAACTTATCTTCTCTACAATGCAGTACATCTCTCCCACACCATTCCTTTGAACGTGTGTCTGGTTTCAATCACATTCCTGCTTGACAGCAGGTGATTACTATGCATGCGCCTGTTACTTCGCCCACCACTGCTTGGTTGCTTTAGTGAGTGACCAAAAATTTTAAAACATTTTTTTATTGTAATTTTTTTTTTCTCCACAAGCCTGCAAAAACCATCTTACTGTATTACGATATTCAATCTGTGCTGTAGCTTTTGACTGCGACCCTGTGCGTTTGACTGCACATGGTTGATTTGTGTGCTTTTTACGTACTGTATTTGGGGGTGTATTATTATGATGAACTGTCTTTTGAAATTAAAGTATGTCTTTATCTTTGAACTTCATGCAGTTGTACCCTGTAGCCCCCTCCCCCATGAACACACACAATGCTAGCTCAAGGATTTGAAATTCCACTGAGGCGTTCATTTTCTGAATCTTGACATTGTGTTATTAATCCGTCCATAGCCGAGCTACAAAGCCTCACTGCGCCTGTGTGTAATCCTTTTTGAGATGGGAGCTGGCTGCTTAATGCGCATGACTCACCCAACCCCCCCCCCCCCCTCTCCAGAGAGTCGTTAATTTTCTGAATCTTGACATTGTGTTCTTAATCCGTTCATAGCTGAGCTACAAAGCCTCACTGCGCCTCACAAAGCCTGCACTGCGCCTTTTTGAGATGGGAGCTAGCTGCTTACTGAGCATTACTCCCCCAACCCCCCCCCCCTCTCCAGAGAGTCGTTAATTTTCTGAATCTTGACATTGTGTTCTTAATCCGTCCATAGCCAAGCTACAAAGCCTCACTGCGCCTGCGTGTAATTCTCTTTGAGATGGGAACTTTGAGGCTTTGTTTACGGCAACGCTTTGGAAAATCCCTTCTCGAATTTGACTTGCACAGAGCATCACCTCTCTATGCGCATGTGTGTAATCCTCTTTCGGATGGGAGCTAGTTGATTCCTGCTCATGCGCCTGTAACTTTACCCACCACTGCTTGCTTGAGTGCCCCACAAAAAAATTTTTTTAATTATGATTTTTTAACTGTTATTTTACCCACAAGCCTGCAAAAACAATCTTGATATTACGATATTCAATCTGTGCGTTTGCCTGCACATGGTTGATTTGTGTGCTTTTTATGTACTGTATTTGGGGGTGTAGGGATCAAATTACAGTTTTATGATGAACTGCCTTTTGAAATTACTGTACTGTACTCTACTCTATGTACAGTAATTTCTTTGAACTGCTGCACAACTAATCCTTCATCCCTCCCCCACGCACACACAAACTCTTATCGACAGACACCTCCACAGAGTCATTAATTTTCTGAAGTTAGTCATTGTGTTTTTAATCCGTCCCTAGCCGAGCGTCAACCTCCTCACTGCGCCTGCGTGTACTCTAATCCTTTTTGAGATGGGAGCTAGCTGCTTACTGCGCATGACTCACCCAACCCCCCCCCTCTCCACAGAGTCGTTAATTTTCTGAATATTGCCATTGTGTTCTTAATCCGTCCATAGCCGAGCTACAAAGCCTCACTGCGCCTGCGTGTAATCCTCTTTGAGATGGGAGCTAGCTGTAGCAGTAAAACATACACCTGTTGATGTTTTGAATTGCTGTGCACTTAAAATGTTTCTATATTGTACAGTATTTGTAAATAAATGTTTTTGTACTTACTCCACCAATAAAAGAACATGTTGATTTGTTTTACATTGTTCCATTGGCTCCTTTGATACCGTAACAAAATACAGTGTTTCTAGAATGTACACTACTGTCCAGTAGAATGTACACTACTGTACTGTATACTGTAGGCATGCTCAGTATAAGAGTATTAAAAAAAATAGAAGACACGTACTGTTCTGTATGTACTGGCACTGAATAGAATACACATACTGTATGTGAAACAGAAATAAACTGCGCTCATTAGTGATAGGTGATAGTGACTTAATAAATAATAAATTACAACCTGATTGGGGTGAGGTTTTATGCCGCTGTTCAACTAAGATGGCTCAGCACACCAAGCTAAATGGAAACAGAAAAAAACAGCGCAAAAAAACCATAGTGTAGTATATTAAAAAGTCTATTTATAAGATAAGGGTGAGTGTTGCACGTACATCAATATACAAATTAAACAGCATGACATGTTAGGGACATGTTACCACTCGGCGGGGATAGCAGGACACGAACAGATGTATCTAGGACGTCCTCCCTCTGGCTGCTGGTATCCAGGAACGGTAAGTACAGCTCCACTTTAAGAAGCCTTCCCGTATGCTGAAGATACTTCAACCGTCGGTTTGGAAGGGGTGATCTCCTGGTCGCTTCCGGGTTAGTTCACGTTTGCGTCTGACTTCATCTGGCGGCGTCTCTCAGCCGGTCGCGTCTCACTGCGTCTTTCCTCACTGATAGCGTATCGAGTGGTTAAAAAGTCCCGAGCAAGTCCCAAACAGAACAAGTGCAATAAAATAAAGCCACAATGGGGATAGAAATAGAAAATAAAGGAACGCGCCCTCTCCTACGCGTTTCGTATCGAAATACTTCTTCAGGGAATAATGGAGGAAGTTCCGGGGCGGTTCATATACTCTCAGCTCTCATGTGATTGGCCAAACTGAGTGAGCTCAACTCCCCCCACCTGGAGAGACAATTGCTCATCCCGTAGAGGGTCTCAGTCAGCGCAGGCAATCTAACACATAGAGATATGGGAGGTTAATAACACTTACGGATAAACATTAACAATCAATTTTAATATCGTGCCATGGTGCATCAAAAAAGCTCTAAAAATAAAAAGACAGGGGTTAATTACAATTCAATTACATATTAAAATACATAAAGTGCTATTATCCAATGTTAAATAATCATTTATGTATTATTTAAAATGAGTATATATTGTAAAATAGTGATATGGTCTAGAATCAGACATTAAATTCAGACATTAGTTTAAATTGTGCAGAGAGAAGAGTTTTAAATAAGTTAAATATATATACTAAATTATTGTTGAAGTAAAATCACTGGTACTATTTTTTTATAGATTAAAAAAGGGACCACACGTCAATCTCCTCATTAAGACCTAGTGGAGACAGAGGCTGAAGTTTGTAAATCCACAGACTCTCTTGTTTGGATAATTTTTTATCCCTGTCTCCACCGCGTCTCCCTGATTGTACAGTTTGGATACCTATGTATGTCAAAAAAGAAGGATAAACAAGTTCTATCGATCCACCGGGTAGACCTATAATCTCCGGAATTGGATCATTAACGTCGAATTTGTCGCAGTATTTTTTTCTACAAAAATATGTGAAAATACTGCCATCATACGTTAAAGATACCACTGCCGTTTTGAATTTGGTTAAGACAATACAATGGCAAGAAGGGTACAGATGGGCAACATTCGACGTTCAATCCCTTTATACATGTATTCCCCATGATAAAGGGATTGGGGCAATAAAGGAGACATTAACAAAAGATATAGAACTCCACCCATTAAATTGTGATTTTATTATCGATGCCATTACTTTTATTTTGTCACATAACTATTTTCTATTTTTGAATCAATTCTATCTACAGTTATGTGGCACAGCCATGGGGACGCGATTTGCTCCCAGTTATGCGAACATATACATGGGGATATGGGAAGATAACTTTATATGGCACAATAACCCATTTGCAAATAGGGTTATTGTATGGCAAAGATATATCGATGATGTCTTGTGTGTTTGGGAGGGTGATGAGGACACTCTAGAGCTCTTCAAGGTCTATCTGAATAATAATGACTATAACCTGAAATTTACATCTGAATCGAATGTTAGCCAGATAGACTTTCTAGACCTCAGTCTGGTATCGAGAGTTGGTGAAAAGATTAACACCAAAACTTATTTCAAACAAGTGGATACTAACAGCTTTCTTTTGTCATCCAGCAATCATAAAAGATCATGGATTGACAACATACCCCTGAGTCAGTTTATGCGCATCAAACGCAACTGCAGTCTCCAAACTGACTTTGAAATTCAATCGGTCTCTCTCTTGGAGAGATTTATTGAACGTGGGTATGATAAGGCCCTGTTGCTCAGTTCTTTAGAAAAAGTAGAAGGAATGGAGAGGGACTCTCTACTGGTTCAGAAAAAAAGAATAGTGAACAAAGAGACAGAAGATAAACTAAAAGTTCCATTCATTACAGAATTCAGCTCGGTTAGCACTAGTGTGCAAAAAATAATTAAAAAGAATTGGAACATTCTCTGTAACGATACGATTTTGGGTCCCTCCCTCCACCAAAAACCCAGTTTTATTTACCGTCGGGCCAAGACCCTAAAGCATTTCCTGGCACCAAGTGATATTGGGTCTCCAATAAGTACACCTTTGGAGTTACCATGGATGCCGTGTAAACCCAATGGCAATTATTGCTGTGGAAAGTGCAAAGCCTGCAAAATGTTGAATATAAACCGGAAAACATTTCAATCAAATACAACAAAGGAAAAGTTTACTGTGAAAGATTGCATATCCTGTAAATCCACTCATGTGGTTTATCTATTGCAATGTCCATGTGGATATCAGTATGTTGGGCGAACCAAAAGATTTTTAAGGGTTAGGATTTTAGAACACGCTAGAAATATAAAAATAGGGTTTGAACAACATAGCGTGTCAAGACACTTTAAAATCAAACATAACTGTGACCCTTCATTTCTGACATACATAGGTATCCAAACTGTACAATCAGGGAGACGCGGTGGAGACAGGGATAAAAAATTATCAAAACAAGAGAGTCTGTGGATTTACAAACTTCAGACTCTGTCTCCACTAGGTCTTAATGAGGAGATTGACGTGTGGTCCCTTTTTTAATCTATAAAAAAATAGTACCAGTGATTTTACTTCAACAATAATTTAGTATATATATTTAACTTATTTAAAACTCTTCTCTCTGCACAATTTAAACTAATGTCTGAATTTAATGTCTGATTCTAGACCATATCACTATTTTACAATGTATACTCGTTTTAAATAATACATAAATGATTATTTAACATTGGATAATAGCACTTTGTGTATTTTAATATGTAATTGAATTGTAATTAACCCCTGTCTTTTTATTTTTAGAGCTTTTTTGATGCACCATGGCACGATATTAAAATTGATTGTTAATGTTTATCTGTAAGTGTTATTAACCTCCCATATCTCTATGTGTTAGATTGCCTGCACTGACTGAGACCCTCTACGGGATGAGCAATTGTCTCTCCAGGTGGGGGGAGTTGAGCTCACTCAGTTTGGCCAATCACATGAGAGCTGAGAGTATATGAACCGCCCCCGGAACTTCCTCCATTATTCCCTGAAGAAGTATTTCGATACGAAACGCGTAGGAGAGGGCGCGTTCCTTTATTTTCTATTTCTATCCCCATTGTGGCTTTATTTTATTGCACTTGTTCTGTTTGGGACTTGCTACGGACTTTTTAACCACTCGATACGCTATCAGTGAGGAAAGACGCAGTGAGACGCGACCGGCTGAGAGACGCCGCCAGATGACGTCAGACGCAAACGTGAACTAACCCGGAAGCGACCAGGAGATCACCCCTTCCAAACCGACGGTTGAAGTATCTTCAGCATACGGGAAGGCTTCTTAAAGTGGAGCTGTACTTACCGTTCCTGGATACCAGCAGCCAGAGGGAGGACGTCCTAGATACATCTGTTCGTGTCCTGCTGTCCCCGCCGAGTGGTAACATGTCCCTAACATGTCATGCTGTTTAATTTGTATATTGATGTACGTGCAACACTCACCCTTATCTTATAAATAGACTTTTTAATATACTACACTATGGTTTTTTTGCGCTGTTTTTTTCTGTTTACATACTGTATGTACAGTACTGTAATACATGTAGAATAAATGCATAGTTTTTATTTTTTCGGGTTTATTACACAGTATTCTGTATATAAAAAAGTATTGTATACTGTACGGCCGGAAAACATCAGCATACTGTTTCAGGTACAGTATTCTATCCTAATCAATAACAACGGCCACTAAACTGTAGACTCCGGTACGTGGGTTTTTAAATCCGATCCAGCAATGTGCAGGCATTGTTACACAAAGCGATATTATCCATCGAAATCCCTCCATTTGCCGTTTTCTTTTCTGAGGAAAAACAAAAAGAAAAGTTTTACTGTAATGGTCAGCCCCCTAAAGAAGTTCCCAGCCAGTCCCACCAATAATTTTCTCGGGGGGCGTCTCCTGTTCACATGTGCATGCGCCTACCGTCGATGTAATGACACGCATATGCGTTTCAAGAAGGTTCCAATGTGCATGCGCCTAGCGTTCCACCAATTGTTCAGTATCTGCAGCACAGTACTGGAGAAGCCGCTCAGCCAATAATATTGCTTACAGGAGAATCGCTTGACTTTTGAATCGCACCGATATTGATACTGTATTGTCAAAATGAAAAAAACACAGAAAATAATACGGCAACAATACTCACCATAGAATTTCCCATTCAGCTGGCGCCGGCGCCAGGCCACTGCCAGTCCAGTGTTCTTGATCATCCACGTCAATAGTTTGCAGCGGGACTAGTCCACCTGTAGTCAGCTGATGAGGCTGGAAATTGCTTAGGTACATGCAAGCTTGATCGAAACTGCACGCGAAATCCGACTCAGGCGTGCTGGATAGACAGCAAGGGTTGTCACTGACGGTGGGACCGTCATTGGAAGCCAGTGCTGGTGCATTGCTTGGCAGCGACTGTCGTTTCTTAGTTGGTTTTAACACGACCTTTCGCCTTTTGCCGTCTGCATGATCATAGATACAGGAAAAAGCCGGTGATACACACCAATACCCTCAAACAAATTATGGCTCAATACGATAAAAACAGGGATCGCTACATAACCTTTTCCTTATTGCACGCTTCCACTTATGAGGAGCTGGCGAAAATTTGTAAAAGTCACAGTTTTCAATAAAATACTGATAAATTTGAACAACTGTTGCCATCTTATCATCTGTTGCATTAATCGCGGCCCATATCAAATACGCGTAACTTCTGTCGGGTTTTTGGAAAACGGGCTGCACTTGAACACTCATGGCGACGGCTCTCTGGAGAATACTGTAACAGAAACTGATCTTTGTCTTTCTTTAATATGAAAAGCCTAAATTGATACATTTTTGCAACCTCTTCCTTCAGTCTCTAGGCCAATTTACAATAGCACACTGTGGTATCTTTTTTAAACGAAACACCTGCAAGTCGACACATTACTGAAGCGCATGCGCATTACAATTCATGAATATCTGCCATCTGGCGGACACGCGAAGAATTGCAACCTATTAAATCCGAACCATTCTCAATAAACACGTCAACCGCGCATGACCCGCACATGACCCGTGGCTGAGAACGCAAAATGAATGCGGCATGCTCCCGGTGAAGTGCGTCGCATTCCAGGAAAAAGCCAGGGAAAAACCGGCGATGTGTTAGAATAAAATGAGCCGCAGCAGTATATATACCACTGTACATACTGTATCTGGAAATCATCATAGATCATTTGGGGTTTGCAGCTTTTAATACAGGAGTTCTTAACCAGGAATGATTTCACCCCAAGGGGGTGATTGAAGGGGGTTCAATTCAAGGGTGCTGGGCTTTATTTGTAAAATTTTATTCGTTTTTTCTGTTAAAATAACACGTGGCTGATACATCGTGTGAAAGCTTCTTTATCTCTTGCAACATAAATGCGTGGTCGATAGGGATCCACCCATTATTTTCCATCTCTGTTCGTTACACGTACTTACTAAAAAAAGAGGGCCCCATACTAAACGTTGCAGTCGAGTTACTGGTGCGGTTGAACTCTGTTGTTCATATGAAATCAAAATATTGAAATGGTAACAGTACTTCATATATAAAATTATTGGTATGGGGTTATTGGGGACTTTGTTGGTCTATTAGGGGCGATTAAGGTACAAATGTTTATGAACCCCTGCTTTAATGCAACATAATGCGAGTGCCCAAGTAATCAATTTTCTTTATAAAAGCAATACTCATAAATAAAATGCTTTATTTATAGTTCGGTTTCATGAGTGACTGGATTAAAAGGAGTTGTTTCAATCACTAGTAAAACTGAGATGCATTCCCTGATATAAGGTACACTAACTATTCATCTTATTAGACTTATTAGCCCAATTATATAGACTCCATAAAAATAAGCATATATATTTATAATGGAGATTAAATACAAATCTGTTTAAATGTAGTGCTAGTGTTTGAAGAACGCTGTTATGTTACTGATTCAGGGAAACAAATCATGTGCCTTAAAGGGTGGGTTAAAAACCATATCATTGACTACAGTATATCAGCTTTTCCAAAATGCAGGGGTTCACTCCAGTTGCAAACAATTTTCTTTCTAATTGATAGGGTTATAAGCTGCTAACCAAACTCGTGCAACGATGTCTTGTCATGACGCCAATAACATATATAAGCATATAATATGTAATAAACAAAACACTCCGATGTGTGACCTCTGCCAAAAAAGCCAGTGAATAAACTATGGGAAACAATTAGACAATGGCTTGTCTGCACTGCTACTTCTCATAATACACCTCTATGCTTTTGTTTCCTTTCTGTGATCTGAGCAGTGGGGGATATCAGAAGGCAAACAAGTTCATGGTGATTGTGACAGATGGACATCCCAACGATGGATACAAAGAACCATGTGGCGGAGTCAGCTACGCAGTGACAGAAGCAAAATCCGCAAACATCAAGATGTTCAGCGTGGCAATCACTCCCAACCACCTGGTAAAGCCCTCGTTTAACAAGTCATAGACAGTACAACTGAGAGAATATTTTTGAATGCACTGAATGTTCAACATTTTGAATCTTGTATTGGCCTGTTTTAAAGATCCTTAGTGAAGCAAAAAACTTTATGTAGTATAAGGCAGCAACCACTGAGCAGAATGAATGGATTTATCCTCCCAATTAGACTTTCACAATCACTCAAGTGTCAGAGCAACAACAATTTAAAAGGAAAGGGTTGACACAGTTAAGCCAGGCTTCACATACAGTGGTGAGAAAAAGTTTACAAGCCCATAGGATTTTCACATATTTCAAACCTAAAATGTTATTAGATCTTAATCTAAGTCCTAATAATAGATAAAGATAACCTGATCAAAAATATGACACAAAAACATAAAACTTGTTCAACATTTATTTATCCACAACTGATTAAACATCAATATCCACGTGTGAAAAAGTATGTGAATCTTTATGTCCAGTACCTGGCGGCAGCCCCTTGAGCAGCAATGACTTCAACTAAGCATGTCCTGTAACTGCTGGTCAGCTTCTCACATCGGTTTTGCGGAATTTTGGCCCATTCCGCCTTACAGAACTGTTTAAACTCAGTGACATTTGTGGGATTCCTTGCATGGACAGCTTGCTTTAGGTACTGCCACAACATTTCAATGGGGATTAGGTCCGGACTTTGACTGGGCCATTCTAAAATGTGGAATTTCTTCTTCTTTCATTCTTTTGTAGATCTGCTTGTATGTTTAGGATAATTTGTCTTTCTGCATTACCCATTTTCGCTTCAGCCTCAGCTCCCGGACAGATAGCCTGACATTCTCTTCTGGAATCTTCTGGTACAATGCAGAATTCACGGTTGTGTAAATTATGACAAGTCGTCAGGTCCTGAGGCAGCAAAGCAGCCCCAAACCATCACACTCCCACCACCATGCTTGATGGTTGGGATGAGGTTCTTCTGTTCGAACGCAGTTTTTGTTTTCGACAACCATAACGTTTCTCATAGAGGCCAAAAAGTTCTACCTTTGACTTTTCTGTCCAGAGAACATTGTTCCAGAAGTCTTGTGGATCATCTATGTCTTCTTTGGCAAACTTCAGATGGGCAGTCATGTTCATTTTAGAGAGCAGGGGTTTCCTTTTGACTATCCTGCCCTGAACGCCATTCTTGTTCAGTTGTTTTCTGATAGTGAGTCAATACTCACATTAGCCAAGGAGACAGTGGCCTGCAGATCTTTGGATGTTACTCTGGGGTTCTTTGTGATTTCCTGGATGATTTGCCAGTTCGTTCATGGAGAGATTTTGGTAGGATAACCGCTACTTGGTCTTGAACTGTCTCAATCTGTAGACTGTCTGACAGTGGATTGGGGAGTCCCAAATCCTTAGAAATGGTTTTGTAAACTCTGATCTTTATATAGGATGGGGCCTCCCAAACTCACACCTGGAGATCTACCTAATTATTTAAACACCTGATTCTAATTATTCCCTTTAATTTATCTGATAAAACCAGCATTTCACTTACTTTTTCACATGCCCTGACCCTTAATTACTTAATTACATCATTTTGTTTTCAAAGACATGGAATTGATCAATATAAACCCTATTGGATACTTAAGAAAAGACTGGTTTTGATACAAAAAGCTTATCATGGCAAAACTATGGAATTTCTGTCATTGGGGTTCACAAACTTTTTCTCGCCACTATATGTTCTGGGTTAACCTGAGTATTTTGTCAGAACAAATAAAATGAAACCCATTAATAGTGGAAAGGACAGCAACGTATGGCTTCAGCACTGATGGGCTAGGAGAGGCTTATAATGGGTGAAAAACAGAGGACTTTGTATCTCAATGGCACATTTGTCACAGACCTCTTTATATTTGCTGTATGTATGTGAGTAGGTTTTACTGGCTGTGAACTTCTTTAACCCAGGCTGCGCTAAAAAGCTGTGTAATGCGGCAGGAATACGTTTATAGAGGTCCATGTTAAAATTGACATGAAGTGAAAAGTGACACTATGTGCTCATTTGCATGTAATTTCCCAGAATCCCTAGCTGTTGTGGAAGCACTGTATGCTAGGAGACCAGTGCGCAAACTGGGGGTGGCCGAGACATTTCTGGGGGGAGCGCGGCGTTTACAAAGGCCCCGCGCTAAGAGCGCGAGGCCTCTGCAAACGTACTAACCAGGCTCTGGTCATGCATCTCTATGACAACGGGGCGTCAAATTACGCCCATTGCCATGGACACGTGACGTCAAATTATGCCGCGGGTCACGTGACGTCACATGACCCCACAGCGTCCTTTGATGCATCATTAGATGCGAGGGGTGGAGCGCGACAGAGGAGGGAGCAGGTAGGGGGGGTGCCGGCGCGGGGAGTTTGCACACCAGGAGGAGATCATGGGGAAAGGCAGGGTTGCAGATCTGTCTGGGACCAGTGATATTTTTAGTTGCTAAAACATTTTTCATTCACAACTCTAAGCAACCCTCAGTTACAAAACAAGAAATTCATTATGTGACGGCTTTGTATTTTTGTCCCTATTTCACAATGAATTGAGATGCCCAGCTTCAGATACTCATGCCTCTGAATTTCCAGTGATTTTTGGAACACTTGATATTGCAGCCAATGAGCTGAGCACAAAATATTTACCGTGTGATAGTTAACCTTCAAATTAGTCAATAAATGCATGCTCCCACCTTTTTACCAATTGTATCCAATTTCATTTTGAATTCATTTTATAAATGTGAGGATACCACTTCGTGTGAAAGCAAATGTCACAATCATTGCATTAATAAGATAAATATTTATTAGTTTAAGAGCAATCAAGCCTTCGGTTGTTCATAACACACTTCATTTGTTCATAGTAGTTTGTACATGTACTGTACATAGTGCTTCAGTTTAAAGCAGTAAAAAGATTGACTTTTGGAAAGCAAGGAAAGTCTGTATTTTGGGGCTCAAACTGACATATGCCTGAAGCAGAAATGGCTTCTAATTTCTCTCCTTTTTTTTTTAACAAAGCTTTGAAATGTAACACCACAATTTAACTAAACTGGTTATTTGTATTTTGCCTTTGCTGCTTTTCAACTGCTAAATGGCATACAGTACATTGCCAACACTAGAGATGGGAAATCAGCCCAAATCCGTTTCCTGTGTAAAATCCACACACGGATATGGTCGGTTTTAATCCACGCGGATTCATCAATAAACGCGACTGAGCACAATCTGCTGACGGAATTGTAGAATCCAGTACACAAATTCTTAAAAATCCGTCGACGGGTTGCAGAATCCGGGGATTGTATTGGCACTAATAGTAAAAAAAATCCGCAAAATGTGAATCACCCTTTTTGAGATTGATCCACGGAAATCCACTGACCAAAGGAACCGGCTGATCCACTGCGGATCCAAATCCGCCCTAAAAATGTGCTTATCTCTAGCCAACAGACTTATTTGAAGAAATGGTACAACTTTTCAGCCAACATAACTGTGTACTATTGTGCTAATTAGTGGGACTTATCTTGGATAAAACTTAGTATGTGTTAAAATGTTCACAGATTCGATTTACTTATAAAAAACATCAAGGGGTTAATGGTTGTTATTTTTAGAGGGGGATTTCTCAAAACACAATGGTATTTTGGAGGGGAAATATACTGTATATATACATACTTACATACATCCATACATTTGTAGTGTAAATGTTTTTTTTACTTTGACCCTATTCTTAGAAAAAATACAAAAGTGTTTTATTTCTCAGACACCAAAGAAGGTAGTGAAGTAAATCAGGCAGCCATTGATTCATGCTACAGTACAGCATAGAGATCCTGTTTCAGCGTTGTGATGCTTCGGTTGGTAATGTTATTTTCTCCCTCAGGCTGATCGCTTGGGTACAATTGCCATGGATTCTAGATACAGTGAGAATCTATCTGCCACCAGTGATGACCCTGCAGTGCTTCAAAACACAATATCCACCATCATAACTCAGATAGTGAGTCAACATTTCTCCTGTCATGTGCGAAATGATGAGTAGCTGCTCTCTAATGGTCTGGTTAGAAGGTTGCTGGGTGTTTGTATGCACTGTTACCAGATGGTTGTATGCACTGTGTTACATTTGTTTCATGTTTCATTCTCAGGGTAGTAAAATCAGATAACATGATTTATTTCAAATGCTTCCTTCCCACCAACCTCTTCCCCCAAAATGTATTTTCTCCCTGATGCAATGACTTTCATTTGGACAAGAACAAAGTATGTTTACAGATATTTGAATGTGACACCAAACAGGTCACTTCCTCAAATGTCACCCATGTGGTCTTGAAAATGTGTGCAAATTGTTTTGACATATTTTTAAGTTAATAAATAAAATACATGAAAGGTTTTGTACTTTTCGGGGGCTGAGGAGGGTCATACAACATTTTGCCTTATCTCTCTTTCTGAGTCACATGTGTGGTCTGCAACTATGGTTCTCATATTACAGTAGCTTAGTCTCCCTCTAGGCCTGAGCCAAGGCTCTTGGCCTTAGCTGTAGGCGATGAATTAAGTTGGTTTCTTCCATGTTTATATGTGTCTCTGAAGCTTTAAACTAATATCACGAAACACCCTAAAATGCAGTTATACAGAGTCTTCAAAGACTCACCATTCAGCAAACAAAGGGAATATTAGAAGTTCTTTACATGTATGAATAAATCGGCTGTGATGAAATGTTCTGTCATTTATCGTGTTAATACGATTCTCTTTCTCTCTTTTCACGAAGTTGGAAGATTCAGAGTCCATGGCAAGTACAGTACTTCTAATAACTCTAGTCACCTGTGTTTGTTTACTTTTCCTTTCGTATTTCACTTCTCACATTGCTCTTCTATTTTGCAGTGCTGTGCCTATGAATGTGAGGTATGTACCACCATGTTTTTTCTTTGTCCTTTTCAGCCCCCTTGGTGAACAGTCTTTTACGGCTATTTCTTTATATGGCGCATTCTTATGTAACGGGTTATTTTTTATTTCTTTTTTTACAAAAGAGGCTCAGAGGGCCTCCTGGACCACCTGGAAACCCTGGAGAAACAGTAAGTCTGGATGAATAGTTACTGTTTACCATAATATTATCAGTAGGAATATCTGGGCCAGTATAAATAGCAGCAATGCATCATTCTAAATTGTATAATCAAACAGAGTTACCAAATAATTTTGCTAAATATAACAAACTTATTCTTTGACACCCTTTCCAATTCGAATAATTACAGGTACTTTTCCTACCGTAGCATTTTGGTCACCCTAAAGGATAAACAGTATTACTATGGACTGCGTGGTAGTTTCATCTTTTTCGTGTACAGTATGAAGACATTGCTTTAGAGCAGGGATAAGATTTGGTCTGATCGCGCTATCCCATGGTATTTTGCATTGAAAATATTAGTTCTTCATCATTGAAGTAAAACAACTCGCTTTAATCTCCCACATACGCAGTAGGAATTAACATCACCGGTGCTATGTGCTTTGTCCACGTTATTGTGAAATTCAAATCTACAAGAGTTTGTTTTCGTGTACCCTCAAAAATATTTTGATTTGTGTGTTCTAGTTACAGGCACATGTTACCTCCAACTCCAAGCAGGACTTCTATGAGTGTATACTGTATGATTTATAGAATTAATATCTATAATAAGAGGTTATTCAATAAACGGAGATAGTACAGATTGGACATGATCACAGTTTAATTAATAATTTACTTTGCTGATTATATCGTTCATAAGGAGAGCCTGGGGAATCTGCACTTTGTCGCAGATATTTCCCTGCAGCAGTGGCAAAGAGGAAATAGAAAACAGAGTCTTGCCTCCAAACATTTCGGGCCATTTTAACTAAGCAGTGCTGTTTCATGAGACACCTTCCTTTGCAAGAAAATGAAAGCACTGCAAGGTGTATTACGGCACTGGGAGATATTGTATGGAATATTAATATGATTATTTTTTATTTGTCAAGCGCCAACATATTCCGCAGCGTGCAACAGAATGATGTATATTACATAAACAGAACGACATACTGCAGAGGAACACACAAACATTGGAAGTCACTGCTTGCCAAAACATTTATTTAGATTTAAACGAGCTGTGCTTTAAAGGATTAGGCAGAAACTCCTTATAGAATATAGCATACTTTACAAAAGAGTTAAAGTATTAGACCAAGTGAAAGTAGTTGTACTCTGTGCCACTTAAAGAGGTAGTCCCTCCTAGGACCAAAGAGGATTAATGGCCGGGACATGCTTACAGGAGCAATCCAAGCCGGTTACAAAAGAAATTCACCAACAGGTCTGGTTTTAAGGATATCCCTGCGTCAGGTGGCTTAATCAGTGGCTCAATCAATGAAAGCCATTGATTTAGCCACCTATACCGAAGCAGGGGTATCTGGCCTGTTGGTGGCCTTTGAGGACTTTAGTTGGCCACCCCTGTGGTAGAGGGTGCCAGGGACAAGTGCTGCTTTGTTTTCTTTTAATTAGGAGTGAAATCTGCTAAGCACCTGTAATGCATATTGGATTTAATCTAGCATCCATTTAATGGTTGGACTTTGTTTCTTTAAGTATCACAGAAACATTCAATATTATTATAATGGAGATCAAATATATGTGTGCATTGCAACTTTGTGGAACAATTGGCTACTGCTACAGTTTACATTCCGTAGCATATAAAGACAAACCAGCGCCAAACAGACACAAAAGGTAATGGGGGCCATGTTCGTGAGAGCTTAGGATCTAGTAAATATTGGTCATTATCTGGCGATAATGAAAGCGGGACATAAGAAACAGATGAAAACCATTTTGCAACATTCCACCACACCGTTTCCACTGTGAGGGAGAGTGAGAGGAAATATGTTGACGCACATACTATACAATGTCCGTTACTGATTTTGATCATGTCCCATTAAGAGCACTGAGTGAACAGACTTTTGTGGATCTGGGTCTATGTGCCTTGTATCTTGCATTACGGGGAAAGGATGGAAGGGAAGTAAACATAATTATACCCCTTTATAAAGCATTAATAAGACCACACCTTGAATATGGAGTACAGTTTCAGTCCATAGAAAAGACATTATGGAACTAGAGAGAGTGCAGAGAAGAGCCACCAAACTAATAAAGGTGATTAAGATTAAGATAATCTGATTTAGGAGGGGAGGCTAGATAAATTAGATTTGTTTACATTAGAAAAGAGGCGTCTAAGAGGGGATATGATAACTATATACAAATATATTTGGAGACAATACATGGATCTTTCAAAAGAACTATTCATCCCAAGGGCAGTAAAAAGGACTCGAGGCCATCCCTTAAGGTTGGAGGAAAGGAGATCTCACCAGCAACAAAGGAAAGTAAGGGCAGTTAAAATGTAGAATTCATTACCCATGGAGACTGTGATGGCAGATACAATAGATACAATAGATAGTTGGACATATTTTTAGAAAGGAAAGGTATACAGGGATATACAAAATAAGTAAACATGTGAAGGATGTTGATCCAGGGATTAATCCGATTGCCAATATTTGAAGTCAGGAAGGAATTTATTTTTCCCCTTATGAGATATCATTGGAAGATATGTCACTGGGGTTTTTTTGTTTGCCTTCCTCTGGATCAATATACTGTAAGTACGGATATAGGATAAAGTATCTGTCGTCTAAATTTAACATAGGTTGAGCTTAATGGATGTGTTTTTTCTACTTTTTAACTATGTAAACTAGTGTTATGGAATCCAGTGCTATCAAAAATATCACAAATATTATAAAGGTACTGAATGCACACAAACAAACAGTAAAACATGAATTAACATTTTTTTATAGTCCATTTTAATAGGATTTCTCCTTAAAGATACATAGTATTATAATGTTAAATTATGGTTAATAGTCACACAGTGTTCAGTTGTGGTCTCAGACTCCCAGTTATGAATCATCGTCCTGATATGTTATCTTGAAATGGTAACCGTGTGCTTTAAACTCGCAATCCATCCTTTTTAATTTGTAATTCTATTTGAGAACCTGAACAGTTTGTTCTGTACCAGTAATAACTCCCAGACTCCCCTGTTTCAGTTAGATATATAAGTGCACACTTGTGCCTGATTCTTTTGGAAGACATGGAGTTTTTGTTTTTTTAAAGGTACCTATTAATTAGTCCAGTTTGTAAATATATTTTGATAGTTGGTTTTGAATGCATTTTTTGTTATTACATTGCAGGGCAGTGAAGGAAGGAGGGGATCTTCTGGCAAACCAGGGGGTTTTGGTCCAAAGGTATGATTTTTGTTTTATTTATTCAAGGTTCATTGCAGGTATAAGTACAGTACATCAACAATTAACAAAAAAGCCCAATATTTACACACAAACATTGAATGAAATACAGGTGTGAGATGAATAGTCCTTGAGAAGAAGCTCAGGAATACAAATGTCTGCATCAAACCTTACTCAATAGGAGCCAAAGTAGGTAACCACAGCGTATACCTAACCTGGGATGCAGAAATCTGTGAAGCAGCCTCCTCTACCCTAGGATTAAATATAATATTGATCATGTTCTACACGGAGATGAAGACAAAAGGATGGGGGCGCAGAAAAAAGGGAAAGAATCACTAAGCGTTCAAAATATATACCAATTTATAATAGCATTAAAAGAAAAGTACAAAACTTACAATAAAATAAGGATCATATGGATCCAGGTACACCAGGCAGGTAAAAACTCAAACAGAAGACCCGTAGTCCAGACAGGATCCCCCCTCCCCGGATCGCAGTTGGCATGTGCTAAGGGGAAGTTTCAGACCGGCATCCACTTGTAGTATTTCCTGCACTCGTGTAAGCAGTGTTAGACCTGTAGCGTCATCACGTTAGTGCCCAGCATGCAGTGTCTCGCCTACGCGTTTTGTGTCACGTGGGACACTTCGTCAGAGGTTAGCCACAATGATCACTGGAGCTAACTAAATACAGCAAGCTGACCAATGAAAAGCGTTATAGCACGGAGATGATACTATACATAAAATCAACCATCCAATGTCAGTTTTGTTCTCTTAAATCAGCATTTTGCTATCTCAAATACAAGATGGAGCTGAGCTGAGGAGTAGCTTAGTAAGAAAAGTGCATTTGAAGTGGGAAACCCAATTGTTAGCTCTCCTTGTGACTATGGGCAAATCACTATCTCCCTGTATATTAGGCACCAACATTGTACTTTTTATCTGGACAGGGACTCATTGTACCTGCAAAATTGTATGTACAGTTCTGCATACATTGTCAATACTGTATTACTGTTTACATTTAATCAATCCCTTTTTTCATGTAGGGACTTATGGGTGACTCTGGACCGCCTGGACGCGCAGGTGTCAAGGTAAATGATAATAGTATTGTAAAATAGTTTACAGTTACATCAGCACTTCAGTCTTAAAAATTGTAAAAAGAATTGATGGCCAATATCTTTCATATTTTTATAAAAGATTTTAATCTTAAATGTATTGGTGATTATATCCTTTGGTATGTTTAGTGAGTAATTTACTATAGCATCTGAAAACAATATACAGGCATACCCCGCATTAACGTACGCAATGGGACCGGAGCATGTATGTAAAGCGAAAATATACTTAAAGTGAAGCACTACCTTTTTCCCACTTATAGATGCATGTACTGTACTGCAATTGTCATATACGTGCATAACTGATGTAAATAAGGCATTTGTAACAGGCTCTATAGTTTCCCCGCTTGCGCGCAGCTTCAGTACATGTAGGGAGCTGGTATTGCTGTTCAGGACATGCTGACAGGCGCATGCGCGAGCTGCCGTTTGCCTATTGGGCGATATGTACTTACTCGCGAGTGTACTTAAAGTGGGTGTCCTTAAACCGGGGTGTGCCTGTAACAGCAGTTCCATTTAATCAAATGACAGTGATAAAACATCGGATATGCGACAACATGAGCAGACATGTGAATTATGGAGATGGGATCCTATAGCAGATTTAATAACAATAGTGGTTTTATACATCGGTAAACATGGGAGAGCATTGCAAATTGTAGTGCACAATTAATACTTAGAAAAATCTCTAAAGCACTTGCCGCAATGTATTTTATTTCATCTTTGCGAAGTATTAAAACTGCAAATTGCCCTGGCTAAGAAAAAGGGAACAACATTTTTTCCTGATAGTTCCGTTTGGGATAATCTCTATGATAAGGATAGTGCATTTTGGGGCCTTTACATTTAAAGACGCTTGTGACAACTGAATCAATGAGGTCCCCAGTATCAAATACTGCTACTAATCTTCATGTGAACCCTTCAGTGCCGGGTGGAGGTTGAACTCATGGCTGAAGGATTTCAATATATTTGTGTTGACAACACATGAGGAATTATCATTGAGCTCAGCCAAGCTCAGGCTGACAATATGTGTGAGCCCTTGAGCAACTGTCACACCCTAAATCCCTTCAGAGGCCTGGAGAGCATTCCACTGCAGACCATTCTGTCGCCGGAGGGTTTGAGTAAAGACTAATACATGCCGACAACCCTGATGAGATAGGAAGAATGAAAACATCACAAATGCATTTTAATGTTGCTTTGTTATACATCTTATAGGGTGGCAGAGGCCAAGTTGGAACCAAGGTATGTATAGAAAATAATAGCAAACTAACTTTACATTGAATAGTAGGTTAGTGGGTTTTTTTAACTGCACAAATAAAATCATTAGGTGCAGAATTGATCAACAAACATTGCCGTGTAAGTACTTGGTTTATCTGTTTTTTGTCATTCCATGGTTGGATACAGACTATACTAATGATTTTTAGGGGAAACCTAAATCCTAATCCTCCTAGGCGCCTTCCCACATTCAACAGAGCAGCGAATGCTAATACCTCCACACTATCTTCCATTTCATTGGCCGTCCTTCCCTTTATATGCTCAGCTGTGCCACTGGCACATTGACTGAGCATAAACCTATGTTTCATAGTGTTCACTGCTGCTTGCCTCCGAAGTCTTGTCTTGTTGTTCCTAGCTCTCCGTTCCTGACCCCGGCTTTCTATTGGACTCTGCTCTTCTCTACTCCTGACCCCGGCTACCCTCGACGATCCGCACCTCTCCAACCCCGACCTCGGCAACGTACCATGACTACAATCCAGACCAAGGCTATAAGTAACTATAAGTACTATAAGTACCTGCAACGTTCCGCTACTCAACAACCCCGACCCCGGCAACGTACCCAACTACTCTCTACTCTCCAATCCAGACGACGGCTTATAGTACCTGCAACGTTCCGCTACTCAACAACCCGACCCCGGCAACGTACCCAACTACTCTCTACTCTCCAATCCAGACGACGGCTTATAGTACCTGCAACGTGCCGCACCTCTCTAACCCCGACATTGGCATCGTACCACGACTAATCTCTACTCTCCAATCCAGACCATGGCTTATAGTATTATAGTACCTGCAATGTTCCGCTACTCTACAACCCCGACCTTGGCAAGTATCACGACTATCCGTACCTCTCCAATTCTGTCCCGGCTAACTCGACAATCCTGCTTTCCAGACGCGCCCTCGCGGCTGTGGGTGGCGTTTATATCTACCCCCACATCGGCCTCGCGGTCCCACCTTGTCTGTGGTGAGCACTGCATAACAAAATGCATATGTGTATATAATTTAATTTTAATTATATAAACATATGCATTTTATGCCCACTGGTTACTCATAAGCAGATTAGCACTGAAGTATTGTACTATGTGTTGTCACTTCGTCTTAACGTACTGTATGGGCATGCTCGGCAGTTGCCCGGGGGCCCCACAGCATAGGGGGGCCCCACGCGCCTGGCCCATGCGTGCCCACCAATGCTCTCCCCCGCCCGGCACCACGGCTAAGCTCGCTCTCCCCCTGCCCGGCCCCCCGGCTCGCTCTTAGGGTTGCCAGGTGTCCGGTATTTGGTTCCCCTGTCCGGCAAAATATGAGAGATAATACGGGACATGGGATAGAGCAGGGCTGCTGCTGCTAGGAGGCTGGGCAGCTTCTGATTGGTTGCTGCTGTGTAATTCAGCCAATCGGGAGGTGGCAGGAGCCTGGGGGTGGGGCCAAAGAGCGGAGGAAAAGCATGCAGCAGAGAGGTGAGGCTGTGTGTGTCTCAGTGTCCTGCCTGTGTGTGTGTCTCAGTGTGTGTCTGTCTATCTGTGTCCTGTCTGTATATGTGTGTGTCTGTCTATCTGTGTGTCTGTATCTGTGTGAGTGTATGTGTGTGTCTCAGTGTGTGTGTCTTTCTGTCTCCTGTGTCCTGCCTGTATATGTGTGTGCCTCAGTGTGTGTGTGTGTGTGTGTGCCTCAGTGTGTGTGTGTGTGTGTGTGTGTGTGTGTGTGTGTGTGTGTGTGTGTGTGTGTGTGTGTGTGTGTGTGTGTGTGTGTGTGTGTGTGTGTGTGTGTGTGTGTGTGTGTGTGTGTGTGTGTGTGTGTTGACATACAGTACAGTAGTACTGGCAACTTTGTTTAATTGCTCAATCACCCTCACTTTTCTTTTACTATACTAACAGTCTTCCCATTTTCAAGATCTATTAAAAATAACCACCATTGTAAATTCTCAGAAAGGCTCCATAACTCAGCTCTCATCACAGCAGCATTGCAATCTCTGCATCACTCTTACTTACTGATCATCCCCAAGAAGGCAGAGCAGGTTACTTATTCAATGGCATGATTTAATATGCAATTTAAAGCTGGATTTTGAAGTCTAAATTTGAAAGCGACTGTACTGATAATGACAGGGAGGAGGGGTGAGAGGATGAAGGGATGGGGGGTAACAGAGGATGAAGGGAGGGGAATGGGGGGATGAGAGAGGATGAAGGGAGGGTGTGAGAGGACAAGGGGGAAGAGAGAGGATGATGAGGGGGTGCAACAATCTTGGAATTTGTGTGAGGAGCAGTAAGATCAGTATTGCTCGCCATGTACAGTATGACTGCAGGTCAGTTCTTTATAAATAAAACAATCCTCGGAAGGGCGCTCCCTCCCAAGACATTTTTTTTTTGGACAAGCCACCTGGCAACCCTACTTGCTCTCCCCCCGCCCGGCACCCCGGCTCCGCTCGCTCTCCCCCCGCCCGGCACCGCTCACTCTGCGCCCGCCCGGCACCCCGGCTCGCGTCACAACCGCTCGCAGCCTAGCAGTGCAGCACTTCCGGTGCCTGCTGCTGCTAGTGGGCGCGTGGGAGGCTGGGAGCGACAGTGTAGGCCGGGCCCCATGCACTGCTTTGCCCGGGGGCTCCTAATGTTGTTAAGATGGCCCTGTATATAAAAGAATTTGTATAAATACTGTATACTGTAAAAGAATCAAATTCACATATTCTGTCATAATCAGAAACAAACTATCTTTAGGCAAAACCAGAAAAACATATTTAGAGGCAAAAGCAAAACCAAAACGCTAGGTCACGTGAGCATCTCTAGTGCTCACACTGCAATTTACCATGTGCTAAATTGGCATTTAAATATCTGCTATAAATAAAGATTTAAATAGAACAGTTTAGGATGGAGTTAACTACCTGAGTTTGATTTTTAAATGTCTTCGGATCTCTGCACTTCATTATCTTTCATGAGATGTATTCTAGTCACGCTTAAACGCTTTCATGCCAAAATGAAATAAGTAGAAATAGCCGCGTTAGTCCAGTTGCGATAGTGCGGAGATAGTGCCAAAACAAATTTCCACTAAAGGAAAGAAGTCATATCTTCTTGCATCTTCTTTCTTCATCCGCCAGCTGATTTCCTGTAAGACCAGCAGACAGAATCCATCAAACAAGTTACTTTCCTTTCCTTGGAAAAGTCCCTACGCCTACAATAAACTGTCAGATCTGCAGCACTTTTTAGTTTATGATGAAATGAATACGGTACATTGCTGATTAAGTATGACAAGTAACGATTATTTCACAACCCAAATCCTAGCTCAAAGATTCACAGTGCAATTGTCCAAAATGTATTTGCTACCTTTAAAGCCTTTTTCCTGCCAAATTTGATTCCCATGCAAAAAATTTTTGCACGTTTCGAAGGGCAAATAATGTAGCCCAAATTAGTAAGCATTCAGTGAAATATCACCAGACAGTGAACGAAACGTGCGTGCCCTATACAGTACAGATGCAGCCACCAGTTTCCGATCACTTGCCTGGGTAAAAACTAAGGCTGAGTCCATAGAAGGACCGACAGCGCTGAGCAGTGCGGACGCTCCGCGATGAGCCCCGTCATCCTCAATGAGGATGTCTTGAGAGGGGGCTCCAGCGAGCGTCCGCAGGCGTGCGGAGGCACAGGGATTTTCATCCGACAGGAGAAAATGTTTTCAGACTGCGCTGAGGACATCACGTGGCTGCCAACATCCAATCAGGGTGAAGTAGCGTGACGTTGACGTCGGCGCCGTGACACTGGCGCCGTGATGTTGGCGCTTCGACCCCTGTTGACCCCGTGACGTCATAGCTCCGCCTCCCGATCGCGCACGCTGGCGCCCGCCTGCTAGTCCATGAAATCGCTCCTGATTGAGTAGGTGAGCCTCAGCATCAGCACGGAGGAGCGCGGGCTGCTCTACTATGGACAAAGCCTAAGGCATCTCATAGTAAATGCCTCAACATTTCTGTGAGATTCTGCAGCCAAACTAATGGCCAAACTAATTAATGTCCAAACTAACACAGCAGGGGTCCCTGCAGTCCCATTCAGTTTGAATGGGACTGCATGGACACCCCTATGTGTTAATCCGATGGGCCATTAGTCTGGCTACAGAAATCTCACATCTATACAAATATCATTTATGTATGTAAATGTATATCCTCTCTCTCTTTCTGTTCCTTCCTTTGAGGCTCACACTGGGCATCTTTTTTCTCCTTTACCTTTCCACATGGCGGTCATCTATCACCCACCTACCTCTACTCACGCCCCTTCTGTCTTTCGTTCTCACTTTGAATCCTGGCTCTCCTTTTTTCTCTCCTCTGACTTCCCTGTTCTCCTTGGGGACTTCAACTACCATATCGATGGCCCCTCTCTCCCTTAGGCTTCCCGCTTCCTCTCTCTAACCTCTTCTTTTGGCCTTCACCAACGGACTGTGCCAGCACCCACAAGGACGGCCACTATCTAGACCTGGTTTTCACTAAAACCGTTTCGTTCTCTGATTTTTCCCTTTCTCTCTTCCATCTTTGTGAACATCATCTTATCTAATTTTCTCTCTCTCACTTCTCCCCCTCCATCTACCCCTTTTTTCTGTACAGACGTGCACTCTATTAACCTATTGGCTCTTAATTCCACTTTGCGCTGCTCCACTACCGACTGACAATCTGGTCAGGAACTACAACTCTGCCCTATCCTCTTGTGATCTCCTTCTTCTCTCTGCCGCTCTCGCCCTTCTAACTCCAGACCCTGGATAAACTGCCACACACGCATGCTCCTCTGAATGTCTCTCCGCTACATCAACCTGGATGGCATTCCGCCGACTCAAACTTACCATGTGAAAGACTAAGCTCTTCATACTTCCTCCCAAGCTTGGTCCTACTGCCCCTTTTTACATTACTGTTAGCAGTACTATCATACACCCAATATCACAAGCAAGCTGCCTCAGGGGTCACACTTGACTCCTCCCTCACATTCTCCTCTCACATTCATTATGTAGCTAAACCCTATATTTTTTTCCCCCATAACATTGCAAAGATATGCCCTTCCTTTCCTCTGTCTAGTGCTGAAAACTAATGCAGGCCCTCATTCTTTCCTGTCTCGACTATTGTAACCTTCTACTGTCTGGCCTTCCTGCCTCTCACCTGTCTCCCCTACAATTTATCCTAATCACTACTGCTAGAATCACTTTACTCTCTTCTAAATCTCTCAGCATCTCTCCTGCTGAAATCCCTCTCATGGCTTCCTATCAAATCCTGTATTACTTACAAAATTATCCCCTTCACATTTAAGGCTTTACATTCTTCTGCCCCTCCTTACATCTCAGCCCTAATTTCTCACTATATACCTGTCGACACTGGCGCTCTGCTACATTATGTCTTCTGACTACACCTTTTGTATCTAAAGCTCTTTCCCGCCTAAAACCTCTCACTCACTGCCCCACACTGGAATGTCCTTCCCCTCAATATCTGACTGGCACCCTCTGCCTCCACAGTTAGGACCTTTTTTTTAAAACACCTCTTTAACAAAGCATATGGGTAGCTCCACTCACTGATACAATACATCTCATCTGCACTGACCTTAGCTCATTGCAGACACACTTCCCAGAAACCCCCCCCCCCTGCTGTTTCTGTAAATTCTCCCCAATTTCCATTTACATTGCAAGCTCTTCGGGACAAGGACTCCCTTTTCCTATTGTTGCTTTCGTGTCGGAAGCGCTGATTCCCACTATGTGTTATAATATTATGTCACGTGTTACTGCTGTGAAGCGCTATATACAAGGATGGCGCTATATAAAGATATACATACATGCATCAAGACATAAATGTAACACTGAGAGAAAGGAGTCCCTGCCCCAAAATGTGTATGATCGGATCCGCATGTGGGGCATGTGTATAAAAGCAGACTGTAGCTTATCAAGTAGTTATTATCATCATCCAGGGCCATGTAAACATTTTGTGAACAGGTGAGTTTTCAGATGTGCTTTGACGTTAGAGAGAGAAGGTGCTTGGCAGACATTGGGAGAGAGGGAGTTCCAGAGATACAGTGCAACATGTGAAAAAGGTTGTAGGCATGAGAAAGCTTTAGTGATGGGGGTGGGAGGGGGGGCAGTGGAGAGGGGAGAGAGTAGAGAGAAAACAAGTCTGAGCAGAGCAAGAAGGAGTATAGCAAGTTGTAAGGCGTGGCAGAAGAGTAGAGAGGCTTGAAAGATATAAGAAGAATTTTGTAATGAATGCAAAGTTCAATAGGGAGCCAACCAAGAGTTATCTTAACAGCAGCAGTATTTAAATAGATTGAAGGGTGGAAAGTTATAACGCAAAGAGGCCAGTAAGAAGAAGTATGTTGCAGTAGTCCAGACGGGAGAGAATAAGTGCCAGCATTAACATTTTAGTATTAGAGAAACAGAGACAAGGTTGTATATTGGCAATGTTACAGAGAAAGAAAAGGTATTATTTAGCAATAACATTAGGGTCACAGAGAACAAAAGAGAAGAGTCAATTAGATTGTAAGCTCTTCGGAGCAGGGACTCCTTTTCCTAAATGTTACTTTTATGTCTGAAGCACAACTTCCCATTCTGTGTTATTTGTACTATTTGTTATTTATGTGATTGTCACGTGTATTACTGCTGTGAAGTGCTATGTACATTAATGGTGATATATAAATAAAGACATACAATACTGTACATACATACAAGTATGACACTCAAACAACAGGCTTGAGGAACAGGATGAATTGTAGGCTTATTGATTGAGATGGGAAAGGGCACAATATGGCTTGTTTAAGGTAGGATCATGAGCACCTTAATCTTTGACATGTTGAGTTTAAGGTGTCCAGCTGCTATCTAGAATGAGCGATATGAGCCAGTTGGAGACCTAGGACTGTGTTGCGTGTGAGGTTCGGTGTGGATAGATACAGATGTGTGTCATGTGCATACAGGTGATACTTTAAGCCAAATGAGTTAAATGGGTCACCAAGTGAGAGTGTATAGAAAGAAAAGAGGGGAGGACCCGGAACCGAGCCTTGAGGTACAGCAACAGATAGATCAACAGAGGAAGAAGAGGAGTTGGCAAAATATACTGTACACTAAAGGAACGATGAGAAAGATACAATAGGAAGAAAGCCGAGAGGGATTTATCCGATCATCAAAGTAGTGTAAATTGTGAAGGAGAAGTCAACAGTATCAAAGACTGCAGACATGTCAAGTAGAATAAAAAGTGATTAGTGTGCTTGGGATTTAGCAATGTGGAGGTTGTTTGCTACTGGCGAGTGCTGTTTCAGTCGAGTAAGCACTGTAAAGACCTGTTTGGAAAGGGTCTACTCTAGAACAGGGTATTCGCAAACTGGCGGGTGGGAGATTTTTTTGGGGGGGCGTGGCGGTTGCAGATGCCCTGCACTCTTCCCCACGACATTTAAATTATTGCCGGGGGATCACGTGAGGCCTCTCAACCTAAACTTACCGAGATTCAGACGGCTGGTGACGCGACGTCCAACGAACCTGCAGCGTCATTTGAGGCCGGCAACAGAGGTGAGGGGGCGCGAGCACCGGGGGCAGCAGGCAGGAGGGGCTCTAGAAGATCATCGGGCTGAGGAAAGAAAAGACAGGAGGATACAAGCTATTCCAAAAGTTTAGAGGCAAAAGCAGGAGAGATACAGGGTGATAGATGTGTTAAGGGGGTCAAGCATGATGTTCTTAAGAATACAGTAGGTCTTACAACAGTATGTTTAAAGGGGAAGGAAAAAAGATACCAGAGCAGAGGGAAAAGCTGAAAATGTAAGTAATTGCAGAGCTCAGAGTGGGAATGAGAGGTCGAAGGAAACGGGAAAGAATGGGATAAAGCTGGCAGGTACTAGAGGGATAAGAGTAACTGAGATACTTCTTCCTCTGTTAGAGGGGAGAAAGCATCTAGAGCAGATGAAGCGGATTTAGAAGAATAGGTGTAGAGAAAGGCACAGAGGGGATTTCTCATCTGATGGAGTCCACTGTGTCTTTATTTCGTCAGCAAGTTTTGCGGAAAGATGGAGCATAAGAGACAGTTAAAAGAATGTTTGAGGAGATAATTAAACATAGAGAAAAGGTGTTGTGGGTTTAACCTGTGTTTGCTTAATAACAATTCACGTTCTGTGTTATTTTCACAGGGTTTAAAGGGACAAAAGGGACCAAAGGTATGATTTTGTCTCAATAAAACAATATATTTTTTTCCAATTGAATTGCTTTTACATAAACACGCATGTATTCTTTTTAAACAGGGTGTCAAGGGGGCAAATGGTCTCCATGGAAGAGATGGAGCAAAGGTACGATCTGATGGGGGGGAGGGGAAGCTCACAATACATTGCAGGACATAGTGGTGTGAATGAATACATTCCATGCTCTTTAAAGACAATATGGAAATAATTTGCAGCTCAAGACAGGAAGGCCCATATTTATTAACTGGCAAATATGGACACTTTATGGCAAATTCACATGAATTGACCACGAGGTCTATTATGGCTTAGCACTGCTTTGTAAGTACGGCCCAAAGTCTTTAGTTGTTGTTGAGATGTTCGCAGCTCAATGTGGACCTGTTATTTATGTATTTATTTTGTAACCAATTGCAAAGCTTACTCATGGAATTGTATTAGATAAGAGAATCTGCATTAGACAAAAGGTTCCCAACCTGTGGTGCTCCTACCATATCCAGTACACAAAGTCCTATAAAGGGGTACGCCCAACTCTTATGGCTCCTCTCCTCCAGCGAGAGTGAAGAAGACAAATTCAAACAGAATATTCATGGGAGGGGCATTATCAGAGTTAATCTGCATTAGTTACCTCATGGGACTAAATTAGATATAAGTATGGCAGAAGGAGGCCATAGATATTCTGACAAGTTCGTGGTAAAGGAGTAACCAATATCTTGCTGTTGGATACAGAACAAAAGAAGGTTAGTAACTAATGCATTCAATTATAATGCTGTTATATTCCATTTCAGGGTGAGCCTGGATTAGCCGGGTTGCCTGGCTGTAAGGGTGAAGTTGGACCTGATGTAAGTATATTCATCTGAACAGACACAGGAGTGAAATGTAACTACAACAATACCTGTAGCTTCCTTTATATATTTTTACTCAGATGCATTTCCTTTATTTACATTCCAATTACATTTTAGCTGTCAACGTTTTTTTGCTTTGGCGGGAATTCATTATTACAGAATTATGCTTCCAAAAGAGCTTTAAAAGGTGTTCAAATGCCATATAATGTAAAATAGATGGCTATCTCACTGACAAGTAATAAGAAAAAGGAAACACCTAGGCCTAAATCTACAAAGCTCTGTAAAATCATGGCTCCTAATGTCCCATTATCTAAAACGGGAACCGACGTTATGTTCCCGAGTTAACATGGTATCCTCAAAGCTAATGATGTGCAAAACAATGGCTGTTGTACGTCTCATTAGTATAGGCTTAGCATCACTTTATTGTAGCATAATGTTGTATTATCCTCCAATAATGTGACGTTAAATACATCTTAGCGTTACTCCTATCCAGACCTTGAAATAGGTCTTTAGCTCAAGTTACAAACGAAGGAGAGGGAAATATTAGTTCAATCAGGCCTAACTGTGGTTACACCCATTCAGACTGCAAAAAAAGCCTATATCAGGGTCTGAATGGAAGGAACGCCAAGTTTAGTATGATGACGTACAAATGTGAATTAAATTGCAAATGACACTATAGTGTGTTAAATCTCGTGCCAGCGGTAACATATTGTGCAATACCATTGGCTACATCTATATCTAACGTAACATTAAGTCCCCCGCTTAACCCTAAAAGACTTGTGTATATACAATATTATGATAACTCATCATTTGCATCTCATTATCACTAACATCTTGTACAGTTAATGCTATGCTCTGTACGGGAGAAAACATGGCTTAACGTTATGCTATTTTCCTTTGAAGATACTGTACACCTTTAGTCTTCACGTGATGGTGAGTTAGGTTAACGTAACCTTAACAGAGCTTTGTGGATCTGGGCCTTAGTCAGGCAGCTATTGTCTGAGACTGAAGAAATGTATTCAACACCTGTTGTGAAGCAGTGTGTAAAGTTGTTCATAATATACCTGAAATACATTTTAACAAGCACTATAAAGACAAAGAGTTGGTGTTACGTCACCCCTTTATCCTAAATACCAATCGTATGAGATGTCATTTCTTTTCCAGCCTGGAGGGGAAAATATTGAAATTCACCAATCAACTAATGTTATATAATAAATATAATTTATATGACAAAGATTACCACATCTGGCAAAATGTTTAAACTTGGACCAGGAAAGGGTATATTTATAAAAATGTAAAAACAAGCCAGTTGAACAGGGCAGGAAAACTCATCAGTGTGATGGAAAGATTCTATTTTTTATACTTATTATCTTGAGTAATAAAACAGTTTCCTATTGTTTTGTCTAATCAGCAAAAATGAACTTAAAGAGTAGAACATTATTTCCAGCGAGATCAAAAACCATATACACACCCACATACTGTACACATATATTATACACCCCCACATACTGCACACATACATTATACACCCCCACATACTGCACACATACATTATACACCCCCACATACTGTACACATATATTATACACGTGTGGATCCTCCTGCACAGCTTTGCCCTTGCATCTGGGTGTTCATCATTTCTTGTCATACAGTATACCCAGTAACTGCTTTGTCTCATCAGGTTGTCTCAGGTTAGATTTTACAAGCTTTGCATTAACCCTTAGGATGCACTTGTAATGTTCCCTGAATGACAACAGGGCCAGCACTCTAGGGGCCCTGTTAACATATCGCGTTCAGCACTCAATCGGAGCAGTGAATGCGACCGGAGTGGAAGTGGAGGGCGTTATACGTCCATTTGCATCGCTGGGGGCCTCATACACTGAAAAGGTTAACTAAACATGTTCGATGCAGTTTACTAAATGTTTAGTCGTAAGCACCGCTCAAACTGCTACTAAAAACCAGTGCCTCTATGCATGTTTTCAGCAGAGACTAATTGTACCTGATAGGAAGCCGATCACTTTAAAACTCTTTTACGCAAGGTTTATTTAATTATATGCTTGCTGTAAGGACAGAAAATGGGGAAACCCTATAATATAAGTCCCCTTTACAGTAGTTTATAAGGAAGTAAGAGATTGGAAAGAAACTAGAGGTATTCTGTATCCTTTTGTATCCTCACACTTCAGTCACATGATGGTAGAAGCTTCAACGGGGGGGAGGGGGGCCTCGCCACAAACTTCCTCACGTTGCATGACTGTCCCCAACGTTACATGCCAAAGTAGCACATAGCAGTGGTACTAGGAGTGTGCTCCCATTACTGCTTCTCCATA